>NW_026623931.1:53859-80444 GCF_030028575.1 Malurus melanocephalus | reverse complement strand
TTTTAATTTTTTTTTTTCTGATGCCATATCCAACACACAAGAGCTGCTTATCAGCACACACTTACTGTCTTTTTTTTCTTTTGCTACATTTCAGCTTTATGGCTTATGTCCATTTTTTTCCTTAGGACTCTGACAATTTTCGACTTAATTTTAAATATCTTCATTCAAATGCAGATTTTGTCTTTGTAGCTGGGACCAAGTTGAAGGCATCTTTGAAGAAATGCTAATAAGAGTGCTGTGGTAAGGCACTGCTTCTTAGACATACCTTCCTTCTTAAAAGAACRTTTCTTTGAAATCTAGCCTCTAAAAAATAAACCATTTTGCTCTTATCAACATTGCTTTAATGTGCTCAGAATAAGATGCCTGCATAAACCAGAAAATTGAGAGGTGATAGTGAGCTACTCCTTTATTTTGCTGAATGTGGGAGTCCGTAAGGGGATTTTGAAAGAAAAACCTATTATGTTCCTTTTTTTCTTCTTTCTAATTTAGCTGATTAGCAGCCAGCATTTACTGAAAAGGTGCACCAACCCTGAGTGTTTGATAAACAATGCTAAAAGTTGGTTTATCATCTGCAAAGGAGAGGTGCAGGGTGCTGCATCAAAGGGGTTGCTTGGCTGGGAAATGCTGTCAGGGTGCCTTGAAATCAAATACATAGAAATTTCTCTTTTCAAAAAAAGGAAAAGAGAATTCAAAACCTGTAAATGACACTCTTGGGTAAAATCGAAGAGAGCTCAAAAAAAAATTGCAGATCCTGAAAGGTTCTGTCTCTTACAAAACAGAGAGGTTTTTTTCAGAGAGAAAAGATCAGCTGAAAAGGAAAATG
Organism: Malurus melanocephalus; assembly: GCF_030028575.1. NCBI lineage: Eukaryota > Metazoa > Chordata > Aves > Passeriformes > Maluridae > Malurus > Malurus melanocephalus. Next base: position 79,621 of record NW_026623931.1, on the reverse strand, counting down.
TCACACACAAGTCTGCTCGCAAGTTACTGTGATTTGCTGCATTTGTCAAGCTACACGATCATATTCAACAATGGCAAGACAGGTTTAAGGTTAAAGAAAATTCCGAATAACTTTATTATTCTCTCTTAAAAGCAGGTGAAGTCCTTTTAACTGCATTTGGTATCATTTATCACAAGGACCCATTAGAGTTAAATTAATGTATTTCTAGAGATAGCTCAGTCATCCCAAATCATTTTCTGTCTGATGTTCAAGCCTTTGATAGTGTACTTGGAGTTTGAATTGAATTCTGGAGAGACACTGAGCATGTTAATTAGATTCTCTTTGTGCTCTAAGAGGGAGGAAAAGCAGAASGGATAATTTTTAATATTTCAGTTGAGCACTGTTTGCAAGGCACTTACCTCTTTCCTACAATATTCCATGCAATTAGAAATTTCTAGAATTTACATGTTCACTATGCTATCTGAATTTGCTAAAGGTTTATGTGGCCTTTGGATAATATGCATCGAGTACAGAGTAATCTTTTTGAACTAAATTTAAAAAAAAAAAATATTAGCTTGAGTGTGTTATTTAAATGTTAATGTATCTGGCTGCGACACCACTGTTTTATAACACTGAAACTGCATGGCAACTTGACTGAAACAAAAGTGCTGAACACATCAGCTAAACAGGGGAAAATATTTGTGTCAGCAGCTCCTTGTTTGCACAAGCACAATCCTCTTTTTGCCAGATCCGTTTTTCCAAACGGGGCAGCGGCGGCCTTGGTGGTGTCAGTGGTGTTCTCACATTGGTGCCTTGAAAGGGCAGTTTTTAATAATGACACAGACAYGGTTAAGGGGATAAAAAGGGTTTTACCTCGGTATTTGGGATCCCAGGTGCACAACTTGATGGCAGAATGCACACCCGTGTACAGCACGGGTACAAGTTTTATAGGGTTCAGGAATTAACATATCTATCTAGGATTCCCCAATAAGAAACTTTACAAATGCAGTGATGCCCCCCTATTCTAATGAATCCCCCCCAGATGAGGCCAGAGCCCAGTTTACACAAGATGTTCCAGAGAGAAGGCTTCACCCAAGGCTGGAGTTGGATTTAAGCTTCACCCAAGGCTGGAGTTGGATTTAAGCTTCACCCAAGGCTGAGCTCGGGTTTTAAACAGCACAGGGCACACTGAGCCCTTCCTCAGGATGTTTGGTCTCTCTGCCCAGCAGAACTCCTAAACTGAGCTGGAATATCAGGAATTACAAACATGTGGGCTAAGGGGTGCAGGAGAATGCACAAAGGGTACAGAAAGCGTAAAAAGGAAAAGCAAAAATCATCAGGCATCAACATGAAGAACTTCCTGCATCTTCCTGCCCATGCTCCTCATTCTGCTGCCAAGGGAAGAAATGAGGCAGAACAAAACAAATTTCCTCATTAGTGATGTGAAGAAAAATGAAATAGAGCCCGTGAAAGGAGCAAATGTGGCGTTTATCGTCACGCCGGTAACGCGCGGTGACAAGGAACATTCACAGGGGTTGGGAACTTATTGAGATATCAGAAAAAACAAAAAAAAAAAGAAAAGAAAAAAGAAGGGCTGGGAGAAAACAGAGGGCAAGTGGCAACCTCTGGAAGCTGCGGGGTTTGGGAATAAGGAGGTGGCACAGACCTTCCTGCAGAAAAGGAAAAAAAGAGCTGCCTTCTCCTACACCATAAGAAAGGGAGCAGAGCCTCTTACCACCAACACAAACATTGTGCCTCTGMAGGAAAAAAAGGGATCTGACAGCAATGAGAAGAACTGGCACGAGGAAGATTCAGAAAAATTAAACCCTAGATGAGAGAGAATTGAGGTCAAAACAGGAACAGATGTGCACTRAAAATAGAAGGGCAAGGAAAAGATAGATGCAAAGGTCTTTGCGAGTAGACAGATATTTACCAGGAGGGAGAGACATCTGATTAAAGGAGAGATGGAAAAGCAGTGATAATGCAAAAGGAAAAAATCTCAGCACAAATTAAGAATCCTCTTCTTTCGGTTCAAGTCATTCTTATTTAGCTCTGACTAAATCACCCCTTGGATCCTCAGCCTGCTTTATTACTGGGTAAAGCAATGAACCTGATGTAAAGGGCAGCAGTGCAGATGCTGCTGAGCACCTCTGCAAACTTGAGATAATGACATTAAGGGAATTAATAGAGTTAAAGTACAGCCTGCATTTAGTTCTAATTAGACAAAAGATAGCAGCCAAATTACCACATAAAATACCAAGTCATGGAAAGGGTGGAAATATGAAACTTCTGGGTTTGGCATGATTTCCTGAAATGTCCCTAATTCTCCATTTTGCTGTTTGTTCCCAATAATTTCATGCAGTTTGGGGAACCAAACCCATTTTTGGTGGCAGAGCAGAGCCTCCCTCAGCCATCCCTGAATTGAGCCCCAGCAGGTACCAGGCATTAGAGATTCATAATTCACATAAAATATTGCTATAAGGGTTTGCACAGAATTTGTGATTTTCAGTCTTTTGGCTTTGCCATCCATCCACTGTGCAAGGTTTCATTTAAAAAAATTCTTTTAAAATATGGGTTGTGGAGTTGTGAACTGATTCTCAATAATCAATTTCTGTATCAATATGTGTTAACTGTCAAGAAAAGGCCTATTTTTTTTCCACTTACTCTCCCTGCAATTTGCATGCAGACTCACATGTCTTTAATGCCTATATAAATTTAATTAATGCCTAAATAAARCTGTCCTTGACCCTGAGCAATCTGATTTTTTTCATATATTATGGCCCTGATTTCGCTGATGTACAGCCCTTGTTAGTTTGGCTAACTCAATATCTAACAAGAAATTGGTGAATATTTCTGTTCATAAGGAGCAGACAGACAAAAGTTTCCTCAGATCACTCTAAATCTGAGAGAAACGATCAGCAAAATGCATTTTTAATTCTTTAATCACAGGAGTGGACTCTGTGAACCCCAGGGAAGCAGATTCACCCAGTGAAGCTGTTTCCAGCTCAGCTTTTGAGAGTAGAGCCATATATAACTGAAATTATATTTCAGTCAAAGGATTTTTGGCATAGGAATAACATTCATTGAGTGAACAATTTGGAACCGCTGTCTCTTTTGTTCCATTAAACATCCAGATGTTCCAGATGTTTGTGTTCTTATTGGCAAGGCAGAATCAGGCATGGAAGTGCAAATGAGGCAGATATTTGTGTGCTGATTATTTGCTAATAATTATTTGTTAGTAATTATTTGTTAATAATTTGATTATTTGCTGCCTGTTTGGGGTGAGACGGCAACGCAAATATTTGCAAGGAAGGTAAAATTTCTATAAAATATTTTAAATTTTGCTATATTAAATTCCCATAATCATCTGAATTCCCATAAAATTTTATTTCCACGTAGATTGTATAATGAGTGTAAAGCGTACAGAAATGACACAAAATGCTACAAGATGTGACTYGTAATTAAATGACAACTCTGTTATTGGGGTGATGGATATCTCAGGAGAATGGAATAAAGCAGAAAATGTCCCTGATAGGCAGAGATCCAACTGAAATTCAGCCAGGACAGCAGTGCTGGGAAATGGTGCCTCATCAAATGGGAGATGATTTGAGGCTATTTGAGAAACGAGATTTGCATCCTCAAATTCCTGACTCTCCACAGCTTTACAATTAATGCCTGTGGCAGCCTTTCAATGTTTAAAAATCCTGGTGACATGCTGTTCTCTGCCTTGTAAAAGTCATCCTGCTCCTGAAAAGCTGAGATGGAAAAGCTGAATTGCATAAGGAAAAGAGAAAATCCCCAGTTCAGGCTGGCTCTCCTCTGAGAATGSTGTTTGTGGCAGAGAGAACCAAATTTGAGGATTAGAAAGTGCCCATCTTTCACATCCAAAAAAGTTCTAAAATATTTAATYATAATTWAATATTATATAATAATATTAYAATATAATATGATGTAATAGCCRTTGARTAATTTTATATTTAGSYCTAGAAATGTCAGTAACTTGGATCTGTATCATGAAGAGTTTCTGGAGTCAGAATTTTTGCCTCTTTTTTTCCCAAAGCTCAGTGGAGCAAAAGGCTTCGAGCTTTTTGGCACACAGATGGTGACAGAAGGTTTGATGCAAGGGAGTCCTAATTACATGGAACAAATACAGCCCAAGTAATCTAAAAGGGCAGTAGGAGGCTCTAATTCCCTATTTCTTRTTCTTATCTCACCTGAAGAATTGAAATTATTGAATTGTGCTTCCCTGCACAGTTCCTACCATATCAAATAATTCGACATTTGATGTCCTTATAGAGGCTGTGACCTGAAAGTGGCAAAACTCTTTTCCTGTTTAATATCTGTTTGCACAGCTCAAAGAATCTTCCAGACCCTCAATTCTGATATTGAAGATCATGATATCTTATTGAGGATAATGATATTTATTTTCATTAATAACTAATGCTATAAAAATGATTCTTGGAAAACAGGAAAGAAGTAGCTGAAACGAGCAATTAGGAGGCAAATAAAAAAGTGTGTTTCCTTCATATCTTTATGGGCTCATTTTCAGGCAATTAGGCTGCAGGTACATTTATTTGGCTGCTGAATATTGGATGTTAAAATTCCGAACTTGACGAGCTATTTATTAAACTCATYCTTTCTAACTGGCAGTATAATTATGCAGGGGATTATTGTCTTTTCATTTATTTTTCTGGAATGATTAGCTTGTGCTGCTATAAAACTCATTTGTGAGAATGACTGATATTTATAATGTTTTAATTAAATTTGGATTGGGAAGCAAATGGGAAAATTTACATTCARCGTATATGGTTGTGTCAAACATGTTTGACAGCACTTGTCTTTTTATTAGCTCAGAATAATTAGTTGGGRTATTTATGTACTAATATTACCTAATTAACTCAGCAGCAAGGTAATTAATTTTGTTAATGGCTGTCCAAGAAAAAAAATAGTGTTGCAGTATAGCGAGATGCTTTAATTTGGCTAGATTCTTCTTGGTTAAACGATTTCTCAAATAGGTATTGTTTCTTAAAAGGATTCAGAGAATATATTTTTATTTGAGAGGGCGATTTTTGCATTTTACCCATGATAAAACAAGGTGCAGTGTAAATGGTGCAGGGAGAGAACAGAGCAGTTGGGTGCTCATCCTTTGCAAAGGAACGATAGATAAAATGTGCCCCATCCATCAACAGCTATTCCATTGCTTTTCAATCCCAACTGCAAGCTTTAAAATATCCCTTATTGCAACACCATTTTAAAACTGATGGGGTGAGAATATTGGGCACTGAGCAGACATATAACCAAAACAACCAAAAAAAATAAATTCAGCACAATGACTTCCCAAACTATGCATGGTTTTCCCATTAATTCCTTCTCTCTAAACTTGACCTATCTCTCCCTGAAAGATTGAATGTGTCCCGTGGTGTCCTGTGACAGTAACCACATGTTTAAAGTCATTCAGCTCTCATTCCTTATCTTTCTGTCACTTTTGAACCTGAGCACCATGAGCTTTATGCCCTTTAATTCTTGGAGAAGATGATTTCCACCCAGTGACTGATGRAAATCCGATAAACCTTGCAGGATGGTGGTTTGGAGTGGGGTACTCCCAGCCCATTTGTTTCTATTTAAAGGGTTGTAGTTTATTTTTCTCTGCTAACAAATGTGCAAATTCATGTCAGATCGGCTCTTAAGAATTCTGTGCTTTAAGATTTACTCATTAGTCAAGGAGTTGTAATAAATAAGAGATTTTTGCAGAATGTGGGATGTAAAAAAAAGGAGAGATTGGGAAAAGCAGCATGTCCGAATGCCTAAAGTACTTAAATTAACAACTGTGATTTAACTTGAAAAGGGGTTGTGGGAAAAGGATGTGGGCATCTCTGGCTCTCAAGGACATCTGGTCACTTTGGGGGAGGGATGAAATTTATCCACTCCAATGGTTGATTGACTTCCAGGCCAAAAGGTCACATCAGAAACTGCAGAGTGCCCAATTAGACTCAAGTAGCTGCTTACAGATTCCTCTTGAAAGGAGCATTTTTTTTCTGTTTTTTCTGTTTTTTCTGTTTTTTCTACCTTCTCACACCCAGTTCCTGTACATGTGTATTTGACTGCTGAAAGCTTTGTCCAAAGGCAGGACCAACTTTGGCCATGGGGGAAGTTTCTGCCCTAAAGGAGCTCTCAGCTCTGTCATTTTAATCATTCCCATGACCTCTSTCATCCCTTTCCTCACAGATGGTTTATTTTTATTTACCCTGGTGAATGATGCACAGCAGAGACCATCTCACCCTTTGCAGCTGTTTTAAACACCCTCCTGTAAGCAAATTCTGTGCTAATGTTTATCTCTGATAGTTTATCATTATCAGAAAACATTGCCATGCTTTTTTTTTTTTATTTTATTTGTAGCTAGTGAGCTCCAAACGAGATATAGATCATAATAATTCATGCGACGTCATGTCTCAGTGCCTAATTAAAAAACTGATGACTTAAATTCATCAATGTTCCTGCCAGGCCCTGAAATATCCTCTCCTTTTTGTCATTACTGAACTCTTTGGTTGATTCATAATCCTGGTGCTAATCTAAAGACCTGCAAGGGAGCAAGTTATATTTATAATTTATTTACCAAAGGTGGAGGTGGAGAAGTTGTTTCAGACTGGCAAGGTTAATAATCAGACTTTTCTTACTTGTTTTATTTACTTGCTCAGTTTTGTGGGGTTTTGGTGGGGTTTTCTGTGTACCAGATTTGAGAACGAGCCACTATCTGAAGTATTTTCGCTGTAAACAGTGGAAAAAAACCAAGAGTTAATTAATTCCATAATATTTCTGCAAGAAGTTTGATAAATCTAGTATCCTAAATCTTTCATTTAGAGGGTCTTTTTACCTATCYGAATATTTTTGCATTTTTAAAAACCTTCTCTCCCTCGCACTTTTTTCACTTTTTGATTTTTTTTTCTGCATGTTGAAGCCAGTACTAGCATTTGTCCATATAACAAGTTGACAAACACTGCAATTTCCTTTCTCCTATTTGTTTATCAGATGATACACTAAAGTCTGAAGGGGTTGTATTTTTAAATAGCAGCGTTTGACACCTTTTAAACCCTTCCAGTAGCAGCAGCACATGGACACAGCACTAACAGTGCCTGACAATTGCAGTTTTATTGCACTCATTGCTTTGACAGGCCTTGACTTTCTGCCAATTCACTTGGAAAAAGGCTTTAGATCCCTTTTGCCCCACTGGCTTTCCAGATTCTTGCTCTCTTTTATTTTATTTTATTTTATTTTTTATTTATTTTCTTTTTTATTTATTTTTTTTCCTAACCACACATTTCTTTCTTCCCCAACTCTGATTTCTCTGGAGCAGTTTCCACAATCACCCCACGTGCTGTCTCTGCAGTTAAATTATTAAGACATATTCTGAGAAAACAGGAGAGGGACATAATTACATCATTAAATGATCTTTTGCCTCATTAATTTTTTTTTATAGAAAACATCTGCCTTAACAAGACCTGTGATTTTTTAGTKCTTCTAAACTTTAGTAGAGTTAAGGTGTCCATAAGAGCTTCCACTGTGACCGTGTCCCCTCTCTTGGGCTGTGATTGTGGCATTTCTGTGTTTTCTCTGTTGTTTGGATGACAAATGAGCTCCCAGAGAAAGGTGGGTGATGAACAAGAGAGATTTATCCAATATGAAAATTGTGAAATGCTGTTTCGGGTAAGATTTTTACTCATAGGAAATCTGTGTGCAGAGTTCACACATCTTTTTATTTAACTGGTTCATACTTTAAGGGCCAGATTTTCAGACAGCCTTCCATATAAGCTGACCTTAAAAATAACATTATTTACATGTMTATAAAATCTCCATTCCTGCAAATTTACAGTAAGAAAATTGACTCTGTGGGGTTAAGAACTGAAAGTATTATTTTTCATCAGCACAAGACAAGAGCGATTTTTTGACAAGTAGAGTTTATTCCCAAACCCCCAGTCAGAAATGTGCTTGGCACCAGTAGATGCAGACATTTGAAATTTGGCAATTTGAGTTTGTTGGCACTCCTCACATCAGACAGAGCCTCGTGCTCCTCAAAAACCCCACAGAGAACCCAAACCAAAACCTCTCACTCTCACACCTTCACTTTGTGTCTGCACAGAATGGATTTAGATCCACAAAGAGACAGAATTGGAGCTTGCTTTTCACTCATGCATAATATRGATAATCATCCTGACTCACACATCTCTTCTGCATGCTATTTAAATGAGACTATTGCCTACTTTTTAATCCAAAATATCGAGTGGCTTAATAACAGCTGTTTCTCTTTAAAATGCATTTAGAAGTCCTGTTTAGGATGCTAATTTGCTTAAGGATGGAGCCAAACTACATTTTCTGTTTAATAAGAGCTCTTTCTGCATTTTAATCTCCTAATCAACAGTAATAAGCTATGGATATATAGAGGCAGAGTATTTTTTTTTTTTTAAGAGGGGGCATTTCTAAGTGCTCATACATGACTTTGTAAAGTGTGTAAAGCATTTTAAGATGCTCTTCCAGCATCTCAAGTATTTTAGTTCACCCAGTCAAAAATTAAAAATAAATAAATCACTGTGGCATCTGTGGGCAATGGAAACAGTGACTGAACTCAAATAAAAAATCATCCCCACACTGCTCATTGCTGTTCAGCAGCTCAATATTTGCCTTTCCAGTGGGYTGGAATATCCCTTCTGTTTCTGTGGGGCTGTTTTGTGTTGGGTTTTTTTCTGTTTGTGTGTTTGTTTTCCCAAAGTGAGACAGTAATGGCTGTCTTCAACTCGGGGAAAAATTGGCCAGGGAAATGGGAAAAGCCTGAAATTCAGGCAAAGCTCCCAGTGCTGCCACGATTCCCCTTGCAAAGCCTGAGCTGCAGCAAAATCAACCTAAATTCCAACTCCATGGCAGAAAATCCTAAAAGTCATGGCTGAGTCCCCKTTAGAAGCAGAGCAGTTTGCTCCTGGATTTGTCAGACCTTTGAGCAGCAGCTGTGAGCAAACCMAACCAGATCCCAAGCTCCTGAGCAGCTTGCTGGATGGGGAACTGGCTGTATTTCCAGCAGAAAGCTGCCCAGTTTTTGAAGGGATTCATCAAAACAAATATGTATTTCTACAATCTCTTTTGATCTCAGCAAATTAGCAGTTTCACTGRAAAGCTGTCATCCAGCAGGAATGGTATTAACTCTTGATTTACCCAGTGTCTTGGGAGTTTTCCTGATTTCCCCTTCTGAGATGAGCATCGCTTAACAGGGAATAACAGGTTGCACTAAAAAAGCATAATATATTAAATATATTGGCTTTAACATATAATATAGAACATATATTTAACATACTGCCTTAATCAAAATGTGCTCAAAATCTCCTCTTTCTCCTCCTGTTTCTGTCAATGTTTGTGATTTTGGCTTTAGATGACGAGGCAAAATCTTGTGTTTCTTGTGCAAATGATTCCCCCTTGGTGGTGTTGAACAGCACAAGATGTGCTTTGATGAGCCAGATTGGCTGAAAACCCTTCTGTCCACAGAGGGAACTGCTGAGCAGTGAGGAATTTGGGGGAATAAAGCACGTAGAGATGTTCCCCTTGAAAATGCAGTGGTTTGGACRCCCTGTGGGTGTTTGCAGTGTCCTGAGATGACTCCAAACCCACAGGAGTTTAATGAGATAGTTATGCCCCAAAGGCAGGTTTTGTGGAGTGAAAATTTCCTGTGTGTGTGTCTATCCTGCTGTTTAGTGCACAAATTCCCAAACTSACTTTTAACTGTGGCAGCAAAGAGATGTTCACAAATTAATTTATCCTGCAGAAAGAAACCCTCACCTGCCCCTCAGCTTAAATCCTCTTGGACAATCAGCAAGGACAAAGGAAGGGAATTAGGAAGGAACTCCGTTGCCATACCTACAAAGGCATTAATTCCTAAAATGTTTCACATATAAAAACCTTCTTTCATTCCTGCTATACTGACTGGTATTGATTTCTGCTGTTGCAGCAGTGCTTAAAGACCTGAGCAGGGCCTGCAGGCATAGATGTGTTATGTTTTTATAGGCATGTGAGACAGAGATAATCTATGCCCTAGGCAGATATCAAATCAAAAAGCAGCAGGATGTTAAAAAAAATGGGGAGAAAAAGGGAGTAACGAGATAGTTTAACCTGCACACAAACCTGTGGACAAGAATAATACTGAAACAGGAAAATGAAGTTACTTTGCTATTTCTCTCACACTGTGTGTGAAAATTAATTAATGKTAATCACTGCAGTATTATGGGATAGCAGTGATTTTAGTGCTTGGGGTGTGGATGTGTTCATTAAGCAAAGTCTGGCTTGTTCTTGCATCAGGAACACAACAGGTCACCCCAGAATACCATTGTGTTAATTTATCCACACTGCTGTGCTTTCATCATGGTTTGGGATATTCATTAGCTCAGCCAAGGTAGCAGGGATCCCATTTTTAATGCTACTGGAAGTATCTAAAACAMAAAGCAGGAATTCCATTTGATTCTGCATTGCAGCAGTGATTCAAAGCTGAGCAGACTGCTGATAGGACTGCTGGAAATGAGGCTCTGCAGATGAAGACAGTGGAATTTATCAAGGTTAATTCAGCTAACAATTATTGTTTTGATGACCACTACATGTGGAATGCTTATACAACCCTCCCAGGTCAAATCCACCCCTGGAAATCCCTGTTTCAGAGAGAAATCCGCACCCTTTAAACTTCTGTTCTCACTCTGCCTTTGAGCACTGTCATATTGATCTTMATTTTTGGATCAGATTTACTTAATTCATGTAATTACACACAAATATTTCTTCTTTGTCTTCCTTTTTCTTGCAATGCTGTCACCATTGAGCCACTTGGGAGCCTGAGCATCATGACAGCACAACCAGAGAAGGGTCAATGCAATCAGGGAGGTGAATCAGAGGTGGCATCTTCCTGTCTGGGACTGTCACCCCAGAAAAATGCTACCAAGACAGATAAGAGCCTATTTCTAAACCTCACTTATCAGTCTTGTGCCTAGTGTGAATGGATCTTTGCACCTCTATTTCGTGCACAGATTTGTGTGGATTTAGGATATGTGGAAATTAGATCAGGATCTGCACATTTGGAGTGAGTGTGCACAGGATGCATCTTTAGATTCTGTAGTAGATCTATCTCAATGTTCACTGAAACAATGTGTTCATTGAATTAATATCTTCTTTTTATTTCTTTAAACATCATTCCTCACTGACTGTCTTCCAGTTTTCATCAATGCTGTTGTCTATGCTCCCATACAAAAGAAGGAATTTCTTATAGAAGTTCAGTTGATAACAAAAAACTTGAATGTATCTTTGCACCTCTATTTCATGCACAGATTACGTGTGGATTTAGGATATGTGGAAATCAGATCAGGACCTGAATATCTGGAGTGAGTGTGCTCAAGGTGCATCTTTAGATTTTGTAGTAGAAGATCTATCTCAATGTGTTCATTGAATTAATATCTTCTTTTTATTTCTTTAAACATCACACATCAACATCATTCCTCACTGACTGTCTTCCAGTTTTCATGTATGCTGTTTTCTATGCTCCCATACAAAAAACTTTTTTTTTACCTTCAGTGTGTTGTTCTGCCATAAAATCTGTGAATGTGGACGTGAAAACTCACTGAATGTCCTTTTTGTTTTCCCTATCACGTTAATGAAATAGAATGAGGAACCACAAAGTTTAAATTTATTTTTTTAATGATTATGCCGCAGATAATTAATTCATAAGCAATTTCTAAGCCCGGGAGATTCCTGTGACACATCAGAGCTACTGTTGTGGTTAAGATAATGTAATTAAGTGGTGTGTAGGTGGTAGAAATTCTGAAATGCTGGCACTGTGCATTCACAAGGACTTCTGTGGGCTGCAGGATGGTGGAATCCTGAATATATCTCCTGAATATATCTCCTGAATATATCTCCTGAATGTATTTTCCCTTGTTTGCCTGGGTAAGCAAACAGATGCAAAACCAAAACACGCAGAGCTAATGAATTCTGTACCAGCAAGGGATCACAGCAGGAGCAAATGCTTGACCTCTTGTCTTTCACAACAAAAGCCAGATTCCATCCTCAGAAATGCTTGTGAAGCTTTTGGGTTCAGCAGATAAATATTTCTATCTGGAAGGAARGGTTTGACCCCAAATGGAGCAGATACATGGTTAACATTTCTGTCAGGTGTGTTTTGCACTGTCAGACCATGGTTGAAGGGTGGAAATGTCTTTTGGTGGTGTCAGGAAGCTCTGACAGTCAGACTGTGCCTGTTTTAAAGGTGACCACGGGGAGCTGGGACAGCTCTGGAGCAGTGAGGAGAGCATTGTCACAGCACAATTCAGCTGGATTTGKGTCTGGATAAAGCCTGGATGGATCATTTAGGATTAGCTTAATGATTTCTTGGGGTGACCTCACAGGGCTCACACTTTGGGTTCTTCCTGGCCCTTCCTTCAGAGTCGTGGGAGGACAGAGGTGAAAGCTGCTCCTTGGGAAATGGTTGTGACTGATCCTAAAAAATTTTGCAGCAACCAAACACATTTCTGGTGCTGAGTAAACAAGGCCTAGACTCAAAATCATGTCAAGACTCTCATGGCAACTACTTTGTTGTAGTTTGCTSATCAGCCTGAAACATCTGCCCCTTCCCTCTGTCCCCTCCTCTCTGTTCTTTTGAAGAGGAATGGGAAAAGACCTTCAGAAGGACAAAGGTAGTTCGAAAAAAGTAGAAAAATAATCACAGCCCATTGTGATGTTACACTTGCACTGCACTTGGCAGATAGACASATTCAAAAGAAACAGTGAGCACAGATTTTGTTTGGCTGCTTTTCAATTCTGCATATTAAAAAAAAATAAAGGTTACAAAAATGTACAATAMCCTGTTCTCCATTCAGCCAGATTAACAGTGGCCACTAGCACAGAAATTGAAAGCAATTTCCTGATCTGGAACTGGTGGACAATTTTATAATTTGTGGTCGGTCATAAAGTTTCTGTGTCATGTGCATCAAATGTTTAATAGGTTTATATCAATATTTTTAATATTTGATGCTTCATGCATGTGTGAAAGAAACAACATACAGTTCATTCCCAGGATATTTTTTCATTAAAAATTTCTTAAAACAACTCAGCAGAACACGGATAAACTTCCTGAATGTATTCTTGCTTCCCATTTCCATTGCCTAGAGTGCATTTTTGCAATGGATGGTGATGTTTTTGTTTTTGCTGATTATAAACTCTCCCTGGAGAAACAGCAGCTTACCTATRTGCTCAATATTTCCCCAGATGCAGCATAAATGTGCTCCTGCAGGCAAATTGCATGCATATATCAGAGGGCAAAAATGGACCTTGCTCCTAAAATCGAATCCCCAGTCTTTAATTTGGGTGAGCCTTTGATTCAGAACCTGTCTTTGCAGCTGAAATAGAAAACCAGTGAAATGGTCTCCCAGGCTTTTGGAAGAGAGACAGAAATAATCTTATCTTTGTCTTTTTAGCAAGAATCTCCCAAGAATGCTCAGCCAGGACATACTTCAATGAGATTACACCCTTTATCATCACACTGAAATATCAAACATTTGGGAAGTGTGGTGATATTTTCATCAAGGATGTTATTGTGGGAAATTCTTTCGTTAAGGAATTGTGAATTAGATTGTTTTCCTTGCTCAGATGCTGAGGTTTCATTTATTTAAGCACTGCCTTTAAAGCAGCCGTGGAGGAAACAATAGGACCACTCACCTAAAATAGAATAATATAATTAAAAAGTAAATCACTGCTGACACCAAAGTGCATTTAAAAGCAGCTGCAGTCAATAAGTTGGTGGTATTTTAGTTCTCAGAAACGAAAGGCATGCAGCCACATGGGACCAATAATGCTGGATGATTTATTGTAGAAGATTTGTGCAGAACAAAGCAGGAGAAATGTGGACCTGAAAGTAGAAAAAAGAAACTGTGAATATTGAAGAGGTTTTGGAAGTTCTTCTGGAGCCATGGGATGCAGTGATTAAGAGAAATCTTTGAAAAGGACTTTTACAACTGGGACAGAGCAGGAAGAGAGAGGAATTCAGAGCAGGTGAGACATCCCTGCACCTGGAAAAGGTACAAAGAACTACATGTAAAAGAGGTGAAATTAAAAAAAATCCTAATTGCTTCAGTAGTCTGATCATATCTTCTGAAGTGTTCAATTCAGATTCACCTGGTCATGCTTAGAGCAAGTAGTACCTTCTTGAAAAAGAGTCATTACTTTTGTACAATTCAGTTATTTCAGAACTAAACTAACATTATTCATGAACAATATCTGCCCTTTCAAACATTCCTGCCTGTTGTATAGAGCAACTCTGACTCAGAAAATGAATAATTGATAAGGTGTAAGCCTGGCAGTGATTGGGATCTTTTCAGATCTTTGAGTGAGAAAGAGGTTKGCTTTCATTTCTAAAATGAGCAGAACATTTTGGAGAAATGGAAGCTGGGTGGTTCAGAGCATTAAGCTTTGGCTCAGTAGAACTGGGTTTTGTTCCCTGAGTTTTCACARATGTTTGACAGGAGGAAAGTCTACAGGAAGAGATAATGCTTAAAATTTCAGGTAATTCTAAAGTTTGAACATTGACTTTGTTTAATGAATTAACAGCTGTGTTTGGGGGACAAAAACCATGTAAGAAAGCAGAAACTTCATCTACAGAGAGCACTGGATTTTAAWACCCAATAAGGTTTTGAAAAACACCAAAACCCAAACAAACCTACAAGAAAACTCCATTTCCTTGCTGGAGAGCGAGAGTGAACTCTCAGAGATGGTGACAACATTATCTACACTCAGACCACTGACATTTCCAAGAARGAGCAGGGAAATGTTCAGGGTCAGTCTCAGTTTTGGGATTTGCCCCCATTTGGTGGACAGGGAGATGCACTAATTGCAGGAAAGATGCAGCAATATTAACRAGGTTCAATGATAATTGCTCCAGGGGTTTTACAAGATCCTCGTGAGTATTTAATGCATGGAGGATGGGGTCAGACAAAGCTGTCAGGGACAGAAATGCCCCCATTGACCCACAGAGTTCAGAAAAGACCCCACAATTCTGAACGTGACATTACAAACTTAAAAAGGTCAGGAAAGGATGCAAAGCTCATTTCCCTAAAGTAAAACTGCTTTTCAGATTACAGGAATTCACAGTAAGATCCCCAATTCCTTCATTTGTTTAAAAGCCATATTTCTGGGTGGGAATTTTGGTGGGTTTAGTTTGAGTTTTGGGTTTTTTTTAAGGAATGGTAAAGGGTGGCTAAGGCACAATGTCTTTACTGAAGGGAAATAAGCCTGTTGTGATTGCCTCTGTACAGCAGCTAAAGCACATTTAGAAAATTTTATTGTACATTCTGAAGGGAAAAAAGCCCCTACATTGATTTGTCAAAGTGCTATCAAGGGTCAGGAAAGCTCACCTCCTGAGCTAATTTGCTGCTCTTATTTAAAATCCCTTGCTATAATCCAAATACTTATTTCTCCTCTGTTCAAGCTCCCACATTTGGCTAATGTGTGAGCAAAGCATCAGGAAGAATAACTGTGACACCTGGAGTCTCAGTGCAGCATTTAGCAGATGACAGGGTTGTTTTGTGGGGTTTTTTTTGGAGCAAACTCACCTTTCTCCTGCACTTTCCTGCTGATCCTTCAGCAGTTGGGACTCTCTTATTCCTGACATGCCCATGAGCCTGTCTCAATTCTTCCATCCCTGCCTGTTTGGAAATGATTCCAAGGACCTGAGCAAAAAATGCTGTAGTTACCTGAATATGAATCTGTTGAGTGAAGCCAGTGCTTTAACCCAGTTTTAAATTTTTATCTCCAGTAAATGCAGTTTTTTTTCTGGCCTCTTGCAGGTTTTGCCATTCCATTGCATCCAGCTGCTTTTTTTTTTTTTTTGCACACAGAATACCTCGGTGTGTTGGATTGTTGGATTGTTGGATTGTTGAATTGTTGGATTGTTGGATTGTTGGATTGTTGGATTGTTGGATTGTTGGATTGTTGGATTGTTGGATTTTTGGCTTGGGCCTCTCCCCCCTCATTTCTTTTCTGGTGTCCAATCTTTTGAGAGTTTGAAGTAGCAGTAGCTTTATAGCACTTAGGTTTCAAGGCTCAGTTAGTCTAAAGGATCGATGGAATTGGGRAAGTTAAGACAAAAGGAGGTCAAAAGGGTGTGTGTTGGATAAACCTGTTAAGCAGAGGGTGGGAGTTGCACCACTTAAGGTCAGCTTCAAAATCTTGTTTGATCCCCTCCTTTAAAAAGCAGCCATTGTGAACTGTAGTAAAAAGATTTTCCCTTGGGTTTGGCAAAGTAATTTAAGATCCCAAAACGCTTCTGTAGTGCTAGAGACAGCAAAGCGTTGGATGCAGAATGAAAATGTGCAGTAGAAAATCAACATGCAATGAAGGAGCATTCCTGAGGGAAACCCTTTTTCCAAGGAATCTGCTCAGGCACGGGAAATGAGAGCTCRGATACTCAGAAYGTATCTAGGGCTCATCAACACACAYTTTGCTAAGCTTTACACCATGCAAAACAGGAGGTTTTGCTTTATTGGGAGCACCCCAGATTATGTAAGTGCACCTTTATGGAAGTAAAACAGCACATCTGATTTTGGATGTTGCCATTAGCAACAGCTCTGTTATCAATCTCAGCCCACATTCCCCTCCTGAACCAGCACCTCAGTGAGAGGAAACCCTGGGGGACAGGTAATGCAGAAAGATTTAATGCAAAGGGAATTTTGGGATGTAGGCTTAGATTAACAATCTGATCTGATTTTGAGAGCACCCAACTATCCCTGCAAAGCACYACATCATTCTAATTTTTATAGTGTTTTGTTCCCCACAGAACTCTGCAATACACTTTTTCATTCTCACTTTATCTCTTTCTCCTTTAATAACAAATTATTTTTGAGGGGAAGGATGATTCTGCAGGGGAAGATGCTATCTTAGAGCTCAAATGTGTAGGTTTGTTTCCAGAAGACATTCAATTCATCATCTGGGAGCTGAAGATAATGTTGCTTTTTTCTACTTTTTAAGAGTGTTGTGAAAATGAATCCAYTGTGGATAGAAAGGCATTCATAGATAGTGTGAGGAATGTTGTGGAAGGAATTAAAATGTTCTCTGTTCTAAAACAATGGAATGAATGCCAAGCAGCAGCAGGATGAAATAAATGAAATTARGCTCTGGCCCACATTAGGTGTTCTTCATTCCCACAGTTCATTGACTGTGATTTTGATGTCAGATAACACAGTAATTTGTTTAGCTGAACCCAATCATATCATTATTGCAAAGTGCTGAGTGATCTGCACAGTAATTGTTTCRATTGTTATTTGGCCTAAAATAAAAATAGTAATAAAACTTCTAGAAATAGCTTCCAGTGTAGAAAAGATGCTGATCGTGCTGGTTACCAAAAAGTAGCAGGAGCACATGGAAAAACTTACACGGCTTTCTAGATCCTACTAATCTCTCTTGTATTCTAAAGGTATTCAGATAATATTTAAAACTCTCACTGAAAGTTTTCATTACTTTTTAATGGATGTTACCCTTGAAACGTGTTGTTTTAAGTCYCTTTGGTTGAGAAAGACTTCAAATCAAATTCTATCTTTAATGCTGCCTTTTTCAGCGATGTCCCACTTTCTGTTCTTGAAGTGAGGAAATGCTTTTAATCTTTTGTAGGTGCACAGTAAAAGGTTTTAACTTAACAGTGGTTTTATACCACAGGGTTCTATGTGCTGCCATTTAATTATTTTATTCTGCATGAGAATTCATTTGTACATGACAGGAACCAATGGATGAAAGTCAATGATTAACTTTTAGCAGCTTCAGTAAGGCTGTCAGTATTAGAATTATATATATATATATATATATATATATATAGTATTAGAATTATATATATATATATAATATTAGAATTATATATATATATAGTATTAGAGTTATATATAATTATCAACCTTTTAAAGCCATCCTATTAGGACTTTTTGGGGAACAGCACTTTCACAGGGAGCAGCTATTGAGTCAAACACTCACCTCCAGCTTGGACACCAGTGTAGAAAGTGCATGTGGAGAAAAGGAGAATTGTTTGCTATTTTTGCATGTTTTTATTTAGGTTGCAATCCAAATGAAATTGGATTTAATCTGGAAATTGCTTTGGTTCCACTGTACTTTTTGAGCAAGTAAAGAAGGAGCCATTACTCTAAATGGAGGCTGGAATCCTATAATTGTACTAATAACTGAAATTAGAGTAGAAGCTTCAGGAGAAAGACTTTATACTGAGTTTTGTCAGTGATTATGTCTAACCAAACTTGACCTGAGGGATTTTCATCAGCTCCAAGCAGGACTATTGGTGCCCTTCCCTTTAACTTCTTCTGGCAGGGAAACATTCTGACACTCCATCATTTTGCAAACAATCTCGTTTCGTTTGCCAAAATGTAAGAGTTTCACTGCTTCTGAATCATTTCTTCCAAGAYAAATATGAAAATGATGACAAGACAACTTGCAACATACCACAGTGAAGCATTGTAGTTTTCTTTTCCCTGTTTTGGTGGGAATTTGAGACTTTGTTTACTTGAAAAATTAAAGCAAAAACTTTGGGGATAGGGGAGAAGAGTAAAATGGGTACAAATGTAAGGCAGCAAGCAGCAAGAAAATGTTAATAAAATCTTATTTTTATTACATAAAAAATAATGCAGTGATTTTTACCTCTACTGTAAAGTCTGTGTTATTCAAGGCAGTTGGGTTACATTAATTAGCAATGTATTATTAATTTGTGGGTTTCTCTTCAGGCATTTCATATCCTTTCAGCTTCTACCATTTGCCAATAATTCTAGCTAAARAGATTGGCCAGCAAACTCAAGCACAGTATTTTATTTTCTGTAGATTGTAGATTTTCTCTCTATGTATGGATTGTTCCCATCTCCTTCCCTCTGCACTTGCTACTGAGCTATCAGTCATTGCTCATCTACTCTCGGTGTGCATTTTTAATTTAAAATTAGGTGTTGAAATGCTTTCAGACACTACTGATTTTGACATAATAACTGCCTTCTGTTAGACAAGCAGTGTGTGACTTTAATAAACACAACCATCTATGCTCATGACTGACTTTTGCTGCAGTATAAAATGCACTGTTRATAATTTTGAATGCAAATCTCTTTTCAAGGCAAGCAAATGAWGATACACTTGGCTGGAAAGTTTTAGGATATTGAAACAAGGCAAATTAAAAATTAAGGCAAGAGACAGAAAATGTCTTCTAACTTCAAACCTTTCACTTCATTCATTTAATCAGCTTCTTTTTAAAACATTTTGAGGGTAAAATTGTCTCTCCTACTATGGGATCATGGAGTTAAGAAGGCTGCCCTGGGTGAAGTTGGGTGTGATGAATCCCTCCTGCATGGATCCCATATTTACTTCTCACTGTAGAGTGAGATTTTCAACACACTTCATACAGTATGGGATTTTTTCAGGCTTTGGTAAAAAGAGGGAGTCAGAAAACATTGGGAGAGTGATAAAAACAGCCAGTGAAATCAGTTTCCTTTGAACTGGGGTGTGTATGGAATAGGGTTAGTCTTGGGTATCAGAACTATTGCCATCAAGCAAGAAATAGCTCTGTTACCACTAAACTGAAAGGTCAGCTCTGCTGGAAGTGCCAATTACTGGTAATGTATGAAGTGGGTTTCTTGGTCTAATTGGGAAATATTTTTAAAAGACAGTAGAAATCATGGGAGTGAATTGTGAACTCTGTGTTCCTCCAGGTGAATTACTGGTGTGGATTCCTAAGGGAGAGGTGAGAAATGCTTCTAAAGGAGTGTGATAGATGTCTTTTGGGCATTAGGGCCTTTTTAATGGTCTCCTGCCTTTGTTCTGAGTTTATTGTACCAATAAAAAGTTTAAAAGTGCTGATGCAGGAATTACAGCAGACTTTAGGAAATAATCTCTGTTACAGTGACACTGTGGGTTTCCACAGATGGCTGCTGTATTTCACCTGCAATTCTCATATGCATAAATGGAGAGMAAAGAGAATGTGCTGCCAGCACATGGAGCCTTCACATTCTTACATATATCCTTAAATGTATAAGGTTAATAAATTAAATGTCATAGATGCCAATAGAGAATGCTATCTTACCTAGAGCAGCAGCCTCTAGTTTTTATCTGTTAATCTGTAATGTATTAAGAGCATTTTTTCTACCTTTGCTTTTTATGAACTTGGTGAATTCATGATGAAACAACTACATCATCTGCAAACTGCTGCTGGTGTTTAAAGCTCACAGCCACAGTTTGATCCAGTGCCCTGTGCTTTTTCCTGCTCKAAAACATATTGCTCTCGTTGTAAAATTGTCCTTTGTCTCTTTTCACAGAGCGATGAGGTTTTAACAGTCATCAAGGCCAAAGCACAGTGGCCGGCTTGGCAACCTCTAAATGTGTAAGTAGGGAATTGTCCGTCCCTAAATGTGTAAGTAGGGAATTGTCTGTCCCTAAATATGTAAGTAGGGAATTGTCTGTCCCTAAATGTGTAAGTAGGGAATTGTCTATAAATGTGTAAGTAGGGAATTGTCTGTCTCTAAATGTTTAAGTAGGGAATTGTTTCTAAATGTGTAAGTCGGGAATTTTCTGTCTCTGTAGTTTTGCATTGGGTGTTGGCTAATGGGCAGCTCTAACCAATCACTCTGGTAAGGAAATAACCTCAAGTTTTGTTGACARATGGGTTTTTCAAATTTTTTCTTGGTGGTGGTAGATGTTTGTTTGGCTTGTCGTTTTGTTTTGTTTTTTTCCAACATCTGCTCCTCTCTTTCTTTCCTCTTTAACATGTGTTCATTTTTTACGTGCTACAGCAGGACTGTCCCATGGAGTTTGTGCCTCCCACACATAAACAGAGATGTTTATTCAATGCTTTCTCAAATATATTATACTGCAGTAGTAGCAGCATTTTATGGCATCCTGTCTCACACTTGGTAACAATGCACTGATACAGCAAATTATCCACCAACAAAAAAACTTTTTAAGGGACTTAATTCTTTAAAATGTCAATCTGAAACACTCCATGGTAGCCTCATGATCCTGGTGGTGCTACAACCATGGTATTTCACCAAGAGAGGCAGAAATTTTCTTCTCAGGATCTGACTCTGGGCTCTCCAGCACTCAGCAGAAAAGGGGAGAAAATTCCTCTTTCAGGATCCTCTTGAATGTACTGGAGGCCCTTCAGGGGAGGTGTTGGGGTGGGGGTGCTGATTCCTGAATAATTTAGCTACACTTGGCCCAAAGTCCATATTCATAATCCAAACCCAAATGAGTGAGACCTACAAGAAGTGACCAAAGATGAGAATCCAGTAGATGGGGTCACCCCTTGAGCTGACAGAAAATGAAATCCTTAATTTTCAGGGCAATGTGTTTACTGCAAGATTGTACAGAAGATCGTTCTGTTTCCTGAAGCACGCAGTGTCTGCTTTTGTCGTCTGTATTTCAGAAAGTATGTGAAAACTTGAAGGTTAGTTAAAAAAAAAAAAAAAAGCAACAAACCTGCAAAAGAGTTCAGTTTTCAGAAAACATCCCTTCCTCTAAAGGGGTTTAGAAACTCTTAAGCAGCTTACGACTTAAGCTATTCACTTTATCCCCTACCCCTAAGCAAAAGAAAAAATATATTTAAAGAAGGTTAGGAGGTGAACTCAGCTTAAACTGTGAAAATATAGCTGATCTGCTAGCTGATCCCTCTTTAATCTAGAACAAAGAAAACCTGACAAACAAATGAAAAAAGAAAGCCAACACCAAAGTATCAAAGTATGAAATCTCTCATAGCATGGAAGCTCAGGACATGGTTTGGGAAAAGACCTTACCCCTGTGACCAACCTTCAGAGTTCCTTACCTGAGCACCAGATGGATTTTCCATCACTGGGGTGTATTTTAACCCTGAGACAGAGTTGAAGGCTCTGCACAGGAGCTGTAGGTTTGGCTTTTTTATCCTATTAATGCAAGTTGAGGTCACAGTGATGACATTCCTTATTTATGGACTTATCCCCCTGAAGTTTCCAGCATTTGGATTCGGGAGGGTTTGTCATGTAGTATAGCACTTTTTCCTTGCTGCCTTCTTTTCATTCACTCCAAATTAAGAATTTTAAACGGCAACTTTGGCCAACTTCTCTCTTCTGCTCTGATGAGTTCTGGATTTGAAACCAACCATTTATTTTTTCACTCCAATTCCATCACTCTCCTAAAGCAACACTTATGGCTGATATTTGTGTCATCAGAATGAGCACCAGCACCTGGAACTGACTGCTGTGGGTGCTTGGGAACCTTGGGCATTGACAGGAGAGCAGGTTTGTACTTTGTTCACACAAAGATGGAAGGAGGATCCTCTTCTCCAGAGTCTCAATAAATCAAATTGAATATTCCATATCAGAAAAATTACAGCTAATCAGAATGTGTTGACCCTGATCATAATTCCTAGTTGTGTACAGCCCTGAGAAACTCTATCCTGCCAAACTTCACTGTCTGCTTTTACTGATCCTCTCCTCAGTTCCTCTACGTGCCTGCTCTTTGTCACTCTTTTCCATTTTTACTTTTCTTCCTATCACTGACCTTCATTATCCTTAATTCAGTCTCTTAATTCAGAGCACCAGCTTGCAGAAAACTCTCCTGAGTTTTTCCACGTAGGAGACAGCTTTGGGTGATATTTGTGAACCAGTTTTTGATATTTGTGAACCAGTTTTTGATATTTGTGAACCAGTTTTACAGTTACCTAACTGAAAGAGCAGCATGGGGAACACAAGAAGGATGAGTGCCAGACCGAGTAATAAAACATTTTGCTGTTGCTTATATTTGAATTACCAAGTCTGTGTGTCTGAAATTCTGATTTTAAAGTACTCACAGGGAATGCATTCATCCTGGAGCACACTGGTATCAGTCTGCAGCATGCTGTCAAATCAAAGTAGTTTTTCTTATCTTTCTTGTATAAACAAGTGCACAGCTCATTGCTYCCTCCATCACAGCCATGTTTCGGGCAGAGCCAAATTTTATTTTCATACTCAGCTGAAAATCAGYGGCCTTTGGCAGTATGGAGGATAAAATACATCAAAACCAGATAGTACCACTGGAATCCAAATCTACATATCTGGCACMTGTAAAATAATCAAGCCATGACAGAAAAATTAGGGATAAAGAAGGCAAGACTTTTAAAGTTAATATGCATCAAATTCACCGTGAGCTAGTACCTTTTTAAATTTTGCCTTGAATTCCCTTCCCCAAAATAGATGCAGTCTTTTTTTTGGCTGTATTTGTTATTTCTTTGTCCCTTTTATTTTGTTTCAAATCTGGACATCACTGTTGAGACACAAAAGGGGAAGTATTTGAATTGCAATTCTTGTGTCTAACAACTTTTTTATATTTCCTGTAAGCCATGGAATCACATGGCCCTACGCAACACTGTGGAATCTGAAATTCCATGTACAGCCTAACACTGATAAATACAAAAATGGATCCCATTCAGAATGGAAATTATTCTCCAAGATGTTAATGTAAAGGTCAACCTAGTGAAAATGCATTTCAGTGCAAAAATTCAAGGTATTTTATCTTGGTAAACAGCATGGTGGGAGTACCTGACATCTAAAAAGGTTAACTTTTTCTGAATTATTCACAAGAATTTTCTTACTTCTCTCTCATTTTATTTTTTTTTTCCTTTTATGCAAAAAGCAAGGTTCCACAAGGTGTGAACATTACTTGGCACATGGTCAGGAAGTCAGACAAAAAACCCCAAAGCAGTCATTGCTGTTAGAGCCTGACCTGCTCTGATTTCACAGTAACATCGCTCCAATCGATAGCAGCTGCAGCCAGGGAAGCAAAACTTCCAGCAAAGAAATAATGACATTTGCACAAGCCCATCTCATTGATAACAAGTCATCAGGAACAACTAGAAATAAAAGGAAATAAAATTGCTGGCAGCTAAGGCACGAAGAATTGAAACAAGGAATAGGCTGATGAATTGTCTGAGTTGCAAATTCGTTCTCGGTGACTTGCCATTGCAATGAGTGAAATGTGGTTATATTTGACACCTCATTGGATWTATGTTATCCTAAAAGAAAATACCTTTTTTTTTTTTTTTTTTCCTGAAGAATTATGATGTGCTTTGCTCTTGACAGATGAGTTGATTTAAATTTTGAGATGCTTGAAAGTACTTTTTAAATTCCCTAAGTGGCTCTCTCTAACTCCAGCTACACTGTTATAAGAATAAAAGTTGTAATGCTGTATCATATGGGCCATATTTTCCCTTAAACAGGCGCTCTGGGAATGCTTTAAATAGATTTTGTATGAGGTATGTCTTGTCTAAACTTAAACCCCTGCTTTAATTCTGTGGTGAAAGCATTGCAATCTCTGCAATGCATTTATAACCAAGATTGTTTTTGTCAGTGGAATGCCTCACCCAGAGAGGCTGTGCTGGTGCAGGATGCTGGGCAGCATCACTGCTTTACTTTTATTATTATTTATTACTTTACTTTTTATTTCTGTAAATCTCTGGAGGGTCTTTTTTTCCCCCATGAATCTTTCTCTCTCTCTCGTAACCTCCCACTGTCACATTGTGCTGTCTATCCTAAAAYGGGGTAAAAGCCAATATCTATCAATCCAGCTGGAAATTAAATTTCCCTCCACAAAATGACAGTATGGTACCAAGAAACATTTTCAAAGTTTGGAGGTTTTGTGTACAAAACGACAGGAATGAGGAGGCCAGAGAGAGTCTGGTTTCTATGGAAACCCCATGGTGTGTCTGGCTCAGCTATTTTCTTCTGTTATGATTTTATAGATAACTGGGACCCATCCAGGGAAGTTTCATATTGTCAAAAATAGAATCCTCACCCCCAATCTAATCAGCAATCGTAATGCATGAAGGACAATCCAATATAAAAAAAACAAACTACAGGCAAAAAGTCAGCTGTGACTTTTGATGGCATGAAGAAAAATACATAAATTTCTCTGGAGCTGTGAAATAGTTCTGAGTGCTCCAGCTCTGCATTTGACTTATGGTTAAACTGTATTTTACATCAGAAATTTTCTTGTGGTACATCTGTCTTTCCTGCTGCATCTCTTGATGTGACCCCCACTTGTATGGCTTTGGAAGGTTCAGTTGTGTCCCAAAACTCCTGGCAGCTGGATGCAGGAGAAAGTTATGTTAAATGAGCAAATTATCCATCAGGAGACCTAATCAAAGCACTTTTGCTAAAAGGCTTTGACTTCAAAATGAAAGCTTTCATGTAAGGTTGGTTCTAAATGGTAAAGTTTTTCTCTCATATTGAAATAAATGAAGTCTATCTAATGTTTTTAGGGTTTCTTTAAATACAARTTCTATTTYTKTCCTGAAAAGYAGAAGTATTTGTTACRCCAAACTCRAAAATCTCAGAAGAGATATYTCAGAGATAACACAYTYTTTAAAAAGCCATATAAAATAATAGGCATTTTAATTTGAGACTGGGTGAGATTGGGCTCAAAGCGCACTAAAATATTTGGATAATTAATAGAAGATAAAATCTTTAATGATATCAATTTCTGTTTTATTAATGTTTCAGGATCTTAAGGGGGATGAGTTAACCCAAGAACAAACTCTACACTCATAACTTGGTTGCTCTATTTTAAAGTCTCTACAGAGCTCCATTTAAATGAGAAAATAACAGTTTCTTGGGTTTTTTTGGGTTTTTTTTTCCCAGAGAACAGGACAAAACACCGTTCAGTTGTATTTTAGCAGCTCAAGGCTGCAAATTTGTACCTCTCTTAGCATCGATTCCCATGCTATTGTGAAATACCCTCTTACCTGAGT
>NW_026623931.1:38824-53705 GCF_030028575.1 Malurus melanocephalus | reverse complement strand
GTATCCATCATTTTTTTGTCAGAGCAAGCACATATGGCAATTCCATTTTCTGTCACTGTTTACTTTCTACTTAAAATTCAAATGTCACTAGGCATGGGAACATGTTGAGTATTAAAGCATAGGAAAGAATTAACTAAGAACAATYGCTGCAAGAAATTGAAACTAATTGTTCATGGAAATTAATGGCCATCCAGTTAAATCAAACTTCCTCATACCATTCTGGCCTTGCTTTTTTGTTTTTTTTTTTATTTCTCTACATATTCCTCCCATTGGTAGTTACAGTTTTATGATTATTTCCCAACCATCTGCTGTCTTTCCTTGAGCCAAAATAATTTCCCTTTATAATATSGTGAGTAATCACGTCAGCATCATTTCCATGCAATTATGTGTCTCCTTCCTAACCCTGCCTCCTCATTCTTGTGTAAATACTCACTGAGTAACTGGGACAAGTTGCCATTTCAATTTCTAGTGAACAGAAATCTATTTGCAAAATTTCAACCTGTCAGTCGTTACCCTTTTGCATTGTTATTAATGAAATGATAATCAAACATTTACTCTGGGTCACATCAGACACCAAAAGGCACGTGAGTGTKGGATGGAGAGAGATGCTGAATGAACTGGAATGGGGATTGTATTAATTAARGTGTTGGGCATCTTCAGAGATTACAGATTGCAAAATACAATTCCCATGCGATGGTATTTGCAAATTAAATGATGTTGAGGAGCAAGACAACATTAGTTTMAAATKCTTTAAAGGATTTTGAAGGAATATCTACGTTTTTTTAGATATTCCAATCAATAGTTTCATGGTATTTTTTGTTAAAGGGAGGTATTTGCTGTTATCCAACATTCAGAATAAGTTAAATTGAACTTTATTGAATAAATGAATCTGTGCTGTTTATCTGATATTGCTAACGGGAGAGGGGAGCATCAAACATCTGGCTGTGCTGGTTCTCATGCCAGAGGGAAGAACTGCTCTGCCTCTGTTTTTCTCAGGACAAGCAGGGTTTGTAGATGAGCCAGGTGAAAAAAGGAGATGGGTACAAAGCAGCAGCACTCTTACAACATCCCCTGGGGTTTCCTTTGTAAATACAGCTGTAATTACTCCAGGCAGACAATTTGTAGCCCCAAAGCTCTTGGGAAATGAGCAGAGGTTTCCTGAACCCGTCCAGTGATTCCTGAAACATGGTTTGATTGTAAATGCAATGGAAGTGATCTAAGAAGGGACACAGAGCTCTTCTAAGCAGGCATAAATGTGGCCAGCACAATGTGGGATAACCACACCTTGTTTGTGGCAAACTGCACACAACACACAAAAACYCTACAGTTTCATAAACTGCAATCCTAACTTGAGGTACCTGAGATTTTTTTTGCAGTGTCAAAAATCTGTTCACATTTGTTAATCACATCATTAAGGTGTACCTGTTGATGAGTGAAGGTATTTAATCAAAGTGCTGGGATGTTAATGAATAAATATATCATTATTATCTACAGCAGCAATCCAGGTGTGCTTAGAGGAACTCCATGTAGTTATTCAATTCATGGTATATCCGATTTTTTCCCCTCTGCATAAAATTTGTAAAGCTGCCTGAATTAGAATGTAATTTCAAAAGGGGGTACAATCTCAACCCTATAAATGTCTTATTTGTTGAGCTAGTTAGGTATCCAAAAGAAAAGGAGTGTATCCTCAGGCTGCCTTTTCCTTCTTCCTTTACTTACTGATCACTTCTTTCACCATGCTTATCAAATACCAAACCAAAAGTAACCACAAAGTTTTATTCTGCCAAATACTATTTTTGCTATTTCTGTTCAGTAACTCCACACAACCACTTTCCTTGCGTGTGCCCTATTACTTTTTTTTCATGGACCTCAGTAGAACACAACAATATTGATTTAACACTCAAAAAGGTGTCATGCAGCGAGCTGAGTTTTCTGYTGGTTTGTCAAAGACTTTCTTAACCCCCACCCCCTGCAGTGATAGCAACCAGATTGTCACTTAGGGAGAAAACCTGGGAAGAAAAATTGTTTGTGCTCTTTCGGTATTAAAAAGGGGGRAGAGGAAAAGAAATCAACAGAAACCCACATAATGCATACATACAAAAACAGGGTGGAAAAAAAACCAAACATTTTCTTACACTGCTCGGGGTATGGCATCCCTATAGCTGGAGATCCTAATCATGCTAATAGAAATAGAATRGAATAGAAAATAAAGAAAATGGAAAACATTAGGATGCAGGACACTGCCTGATAGTTGCCTCACTCTGTGCTGTGTGACAGGAATTGCCAGCAGACTGTTTGGGCTCACAGTGGAAAAATACTGACTGCTSCAGCCAAGGAAAGCAGGGATCCCCCACACCATGGGGCTCTCAGGGTTTTCTTCTGGTTCTCTTCTTCTGGTTCTCCTCTGGCACTTTCCTAATGGACAGGATTTGCTTTGCAGCTCTCATTTGCCACTGGTTTTAAGCAGATACAGGAAAAGGGAGACATTTTTCTTTTGCAGCAAATTAACAAGCAATCTACACATTAGGCCTTCCTATGGGCTTTACCAACCTTGTTCAACCTGTTGCAGAAGAACTATTTCCTAAAATTTAAAAGCCTTTGAAAGAAAAATAGACATTAATAATGTAGCAAGAGCCATGTTCTGTTCTAATTTATATTTTAAATACGTCATTCTTAAACACTGCATGCAAATTTATTGACAATTTCCAACCTTGTGCTACAGCCAGCATTTGTGTGCATTGGGTGTGTGCACAAGAAAGGAGAAAGAAGAGAACATGCCTCCATTTGTCCTCCAATAATATTCACATTTCTAATTTCTATAATTAAACTGTTACAGGATAAAATACAGTAAAATGACCAAAACATTACCAATCTATCTTAACAAAGGAGCAAAGACAGGTAATTTTTGGAAAAATGCTCTGAATTGGAAAATTATGGCAGGCTCAAGTTTACTGCTATCAAAGGCCTGTAGGCAGAGTTGATCTCCTACTGAAGTGTTCCCTTCCACAGTTTCAACACTGACATAGTTATAATTTAAATGCAGTCATAATTTAAATGCACACACATTTTCATTTACATTAATATGATTAATATTAATTTTCCTAAGAAAKGGCTCAAAGCCTTAATTGCATGTGCTTTTCCCCTGTCCCTGTTCTGCCCTGTCCATATTATTCATGTTTTCCATCTCAAGATCAGCTGCACAAACACACATCTCTTGTTATTTTTGCTGAGTATTGCTTACACTGTTGCTGTGCACTGTTTGAAATATAAAATTCCTGTAGGGAATTCTTAGAAACCCTTATAATGCAGTAAATCCTTTAGCTACTTGAAGTCAGTTAATAGGCTTTTAAAGACTAATCACAGCTCTGTGCTTGACAAATATATCAGGATACTGCATTCACTGGGTGAAGTTGATACCGTCATGCATTCTTTTATGACTTTGCATTAGACAAACCCAAATCAGACTTCTATCTCTAACGAAAGAGAAAAGCAATTTGCATTTCTTTCTGGAAAAGGCAGGATTAATTACATCAAATACTTAGCTCTTCTACTSTGAGTATTTAATTCAATGTAAGATAATTTACTCAGTATGAAACAACTTCTAAAGACTCTAGAAAAGAAGTAGCCAGAAYAT
The DNA here is from genome assembly GCF_030028575.1 of Malurus melanocephalus. Classification (NCBI taxonomy): domain Eukaryota; kingdom Metazoa; phylum Chordata; class Aves; order Passeriformes; family Maluridae; genus Malurus; species Malurus melanocephalus. The sequence continues at coordinate 50,071 of NW_026623931.1, read as the reverse complement.
TTTTCACATTAGCAAATGCTTCTTAACTTGCCTTTTCAAGGGGAACTAAATACACTAACTTTTAGATATATTACATTTTAAACTTCATGCTAACTGCTAAAAATCATTGTCTTTGAACTGTTCTATTTTCATTAATGTGCTGAGAGTGCTTTGAGCCAGAAAAAATACACAAATAAAATACCACATTTTTACAGGTATGCAAGCATTTTGGAATGAACTCCTTATGACTACAGTGTAACAGTGTATGTACATTATTATTAGTTACCTAACTAAAATAGGAAGGATAAATAACACTGTAAAAACACCTCACATTTAAAATAAATGTGGCGTTTAGATGCTCTGAATGAATGTATTTTGGAATAAAATTGAGAAAAGAAAAAAAAAACTGTATTAACCTAAGTCCTGTAGAAAACTTGGGTTGAAATCAGGCCAGTATTTAGAACAGAGCTACCAAAATATTTTAAATAATTCTGCTSATGAGAAAAGTGCCACGAAGGGTTCCAGCTCTCTGTGTGAACAGAAGGCTGCAGTCAGGCCGGGTTTTATTGCATTTTGCCCAGGAATTTGGTGGCAGAGGTGAWTCAGAACATCCCTTCCAAGGACAAAGGCGCTGTGAATGAAATCCTTCTCCCATCCATGGCAGGAATCTGCCCCAGACTTGGCTGAACCCTCCAGGGCTGGCAGGGCCCGTTCATCTCACACTTACACGAGCATTAAAACTCTATTAATGARTTCTGTTCTGCTCACACAGTAGCATTTCCAAGAATTTCTGGCATTGGAGCTCATATTATCTTTGGGGGCGGGAGTGAAAATCAACCCGGTAATGAAAGCCTCGGCGTTATTTCTCTGCTGTTTTAGCCCTAATTTTTCCGAGTGTTTTTACATATTTTTTTGTTATTATAGCACTAAGACACAAGCAGCTGTGTATTTGTGTATCTCTTTCACCTATAAAAGTGTAAATCTCCTTAAATGATGCTTTTGCAGACTGAGGCCTGGGAGTGCCCTCAGCTTTGTTCCATCCACAGGAACACACTTTGGCATTTCCCTCACAAAAAAACCCCTCAATTCCCTCCAGCAGCAAGCCTGGCTGCAGTTATTTATTAAAATAWCTCTCCTCCTCGGCATTTGCAGGAGAGCTGCTCCATCTGCCGAGTTCTCTGTGGATCGGCACCGGCACCTGATGTCGTTCCTGACCATGCTGGGTCCCAGCCCCGACTGGAACGTGGGGCTTTCTGCCGAGGATCTCTGCACCAAGGATTGCGGATGGGTCCAGAAAGTCGTRCAGGATTTAATCCCTTGGGATGCTGGCACAGACAGCGGGGTCACCTACGAGGTATGGGAGCAGATGGGATTTGTTCAAATGTGTCGCCTCAGAGCAGCGAGGCAGGGAAACCCTGCGGTCTGTGGGGATTCCACACGTGCCTTTATAATTTATACTTTTTACAAAACCCTTGTTATAATTTATATTTTTTCAGGGAAACMCTKCGGTCTGTGGGGATTCCACRCGTGCCYTTATAATWTAWAMYYYTTMYRWMWSYSKKSWTWYMAYWTRTRYYYTTWWMAMWWMYMYKKTTWWMAWWWMYMTTKTTWWMAWKWMYMTTTKKTMYRWRRSSMTKSYWMWMAYKYMYWTWTWWTACAAAACCCTTCGGTCTGTGGTGATTCCACACGTGCCTTTATAATACAAAACCCTCTGGTCTGTGGTGCCCTTATAATTTATATTTTTTACAAAACCCTTCAGTCTGTGGTGTTTCCACATGTACTCTTATAATACAAAACTCTTCGGTCTGTGGGGTTTCCACACGTGCCCTTATACTTTATATTTTTTACAAAACCCTTGTTATAATTTATATTTTTTACAAAACCCTTCGGTCTGTGGTGGTTCCACACGTGGCCTTATAATTTATGCTTTTTACTCTGGTAAAAATGTTTCTTATAATGAATTAGAAGTCATTTAAGTAGATGTTAATTACACTTTGTTGTTGGTCGTTTGGCCTGAACTCCTTGAGCTTTGTTATTGATGGGATAATCCTAAATTCACTTGGGGTGTTATAACTATGGAATCACAGGATGGGAAAGGTTGGAAGGAACCACAAAAACAATGGCAAACCCAAAACAAACAAAATCACCAAACAGCAACAAATCCCCCCAAACAAACAAAAACCAAAACCACTATGAAACAAAACAATCCCCTCACCATTAAGCATGAATACAGTAAGTTCACCTTACAGTAGAATTTTGAAGCTTAGCATTTCAGAGATGTTTTAATTACAATTATTAACCATTAGTTTCTTTTTAAACTTTTTTTTTTTCTTTTTGATTGCAGTCTCCTAACAAACCCACAGTGCCTCAGGAGAAGATCAGACCTCTCACAAGCTTAGATCATCCTCAAAGTCCATTTTATGATCCAGAAGGAGGATCTATCAAACTGGTGGCCAGAGTTGTCATYGAGAGAATTGCACGCAAGGTAGAATATATGAATATAGAATTCTCAAACACGCAAAAAACCCACTTCATAAACAAAAAAAAAACAATCCTTTCTCCTCCTTCCCTCCAAATCTATCCTCTTAAACCTACCCACAGCAAAGATAATGACAGAAACAACAAAAACTGTATTAAGATATTAATTCTCCTTATTCTGGCAATTATTTCACCTGCTTAATTGGGGATTTTTCCAAAGTATACCTGGGAATTTGAAGAGAAAAATGTGCTGCAGACACAATAGTGCCTCACAATGTATGTACTGGCTTAACCTCTCATGTATGAGCTTCCTCTTTTCAGTGTTCACAACCTTTTTTTTGCAGGGGGAGCAGTGCAATATCGTTCCTGATAACATAGATGATATTGTGGCAGATCTAGCACCAGAGGAAAAAGAGGAAGGTACATTTGAAATTAGTTTGTGGGTTACTAATAATTTGTATTTTGTTCCATTCCCCACTGTCATTTATAGATAAGGTACAAAACTGACTTAGGAGCAAAAATTCCACTCAGYGTCAAGCAGTGATTTAGGTTTTCATCTCTTCTGCTATCCTCTATTAGCCTTCCCTTATACAGAAAAGAAATTGCATGTATACCTAGCAGGTGACAATAACAATACAGGTCATCAAAGAGAGAAGATTTTTGGGATTCAATTTTTATTTTTTTTTAATGAAAGTTGCCAATTGGTAATTCTCTTTTCTTCTGGGCTAAAATGGAGAATATAGAATGCAGAAGGAAATAATATATCCTATTAGAATCTAAAGTAATCATCAGCTGAGTCAAGGGAAGAAAATTAAAGACTATTTTTAACATTCAATGCCTTTCCTCACTATTCAGATGATACTCCTGAGACCTGCATTTATTCCAACTGGTCCCCATGGTCAGCCTGCAGCTCYTCTACCTGTGAAAAAGGCAAGAGGATGAGGCAGAGAATGCTGAAAGCTCAGCTGGACCTCAGTGTGCCCTGCCCAGACACTCAAGATTTTCAGCCCTGCATGGGGCCAGGCTGCAGTGATGAAGGTAAGCAGGAATGGGAGGTGGAGGAGCAGAAGAATGCCTTGTAGAGTTTAATTTTCATTTAAAGTTCTTTAGGATGTTGGTTGCTGTGGTATGTCTCTAGTTACAGCAAAAAGAAAATTACTGCAGAACATGAATGGAAGCTGTCTGTGGTAATTTTTGTGAATCTCAGCTGAGTCAGTGCATGAAGTACACAGAAGTATAAGGGAAAGGAGTAAGGGATGCAGGGGAGGAGAGGATGGTGTGAAAGGCAGCAGGAAAGTGATGCTGCAGACAAACAGGCAGCAGTTGTGTCATAGGCACAGCTGAAATGGCTCTCTGTGTTCCAGATGGTTCCACCTGCATGATGTCTGACTGGATTACATGGTCCCCCTGCAGCGTGTCCTGTGGAATGGGAACCAGATCCAGGGAGAGATATGTGAAACAGTTCCCTGAGGATGGCTCCATGTGCAAAGTGCCTACTGAAGAGACTGAGAAGTGTATTGTAAACGAGGAATGCTGTGAGTGTTTTATCCAGCTTTATAAAATCCAGCCAACAGCAGGAGCACTGCCCAAATCATTTTTAATGTGAGCCTTAGTGGGGTTCCACTGAGCTCCATCCTGGGCCCTRTGCCCTTCAACATCTTCATAAATGACTTGGGTGCAGGACTGGAAGGGATAATAAACAAGTTTACAGACAATACAAAWCTGGGAGCAGCTGTTGACTCCCTCAGCGGTAGAGAGACCTCAAAATAGTGTAGAACTCAGAAATATTAGAGAATATTAGGAGCAKCTGAGCAAAATTGGTCTGTTCAGGAGACTGAGGGGAATCCTCACTGCAGTTACATGAGGGGAAGAGGAGGGACAGGCACTGATCACTGTGGTGACAGTGACAGGACCCGAGGSAATGGCCTGAAGCTGTGTCAGGGCAGGTTTAGGTTGCACATCAGGAAAAATTTGGGCACTGGGAGAGGGTCCCCAGGGAAATGGTTGCAGCACCAGATTTGAACAGAGTTCAAGAAGTGTTTGGACAACACTCTCAGGGAAATGGGGTGTCTTGGGGTTAACCCTGTGCAGGTCTAGAAGTTGGACTCGATGATCCTTGAGGGTCCCTTCCAACTCATCTGACCCTGTGATCCTCACAAAGAATTTTCTGTGCCCACTTTGAACAGCTCCCAGCAGCTGCCTTGTGACTGAATGGGGTGAGTGGGATGAATGCAGTGCCAGCTGTGGCACAGGGATGAAGAGGAGGCACAGAATGATCAAGATGACTCCTGCTGATGGATCCATGTGCAAGGCAGAGACCACAGAGGCAGAGAAATGCATGATGCCTGAATGCCGTGAGTATCCCCGAGTTCCTCTCCTCTGCTGTAAAAAGAGACATCATTTCTGACATTTTGTCCCAGCACACAGCTAAACCAGAAGGACCAGAACACAGCTTTTCCTTGTTCTCCTCACAATTGGGAGAAAAATCTTAGGGATTGTGCATTTAAGTAGCAGATGCACCATCAGGATGAGAGTATCAATAAAAAACATTCAGTGTGATCTTATTACTCTGTGACCCACACAGAGCTGTGTGTATCAGAAAGCCACAGCTAAAAAACTCTGAGTTATAGGAGATATATTTGATCACAGATACTCTCACAAGGCAAGAATAAAGCAAATAAACCAGTGCCCTCTTCTTTTAGCCTATAAACAGYTGAGAAATTAAAGTATTTCTTTTGTACAGTCAACCAGTCTCACCCTTACTATTAATTTCTTAGGAAAAAAAAATCATCAGCCATAATTAAAAAAGAAAAAATTTTGGGAGATTAGAAATTGAAGTTTCACGTTTTAGACTAAATTGACTTCCAGTTCTGCTCACTGCAACAATCCTCTTTTTTTTAACTGGAGTTATGATTGAAACATAGCTTCTTAAACTATTTATTCCCCAGATGCACTGGGACTCAGTAGATATGACTTAGATATAGAAAAAGATAGCAAATGTATTTAAATCAAGCAAACCTTTCAGTTTAATATAAAACTTTCTGAGCTTCTTCAGCAACATCATTCAGCTTGTGACAAGAAAGACTAATTGGCTGATGACAGATAAAATACAGCACGTTATCCACCTGTATTATTTTCAAAATGTGTACCTTCATCATTTATTAATAAGAAGGATTGATTCCCATTTTATTTTCTCTCAGACACCATCCCCTGCCTGCTGTCTCCCTGGTCTGAATGGAGTGAYTGCAGTGTGACCTGTGGGAAGGGTATGAGGACCAGGCAGAGGATGCTGAAATCTGCTGCTGAGCTGGGAGACTGCAACGAGGAGCTGGAACAAGCAGAGAAATGCATGCTGCCAGAATGCCGTGAGTTTGGAAAAATCCCTGGGAAGAGGGGGCTGATTGTGGGTCACAATCTGTGACCAATCACTATTTCTTAGCATCACTTCTTAGGCAGGGTAGCAGATGTGCATTGTTAAAAATTATTATTATATTACTATTATTATTATTATTACTATTATTATACACTTTCAGCAACTGAGAGCTTGGATGTGACCATGTTTAAATCCAGCTTGCCTTASTTCACCCTAAGCTGGTCCCCAGTATTGCTGTGGGAATACTGGGTTCTGCATCTTTAACAAACTGCAGCTTCAGGCAACTTCCCAGTAGGAAATAAATCAGATTATAAAACCCGTGTTTTCACTCAAATGTAAACATATGCCAAAAAAAGGAAAAAAAGAAGAGTTAAAATCACCTGTGGGAGTCTTTCAGCTCAGAAAGAGCACAAAAGCAGCTTTCTCCATCTTTTATACATTTCTGAACTATGTCACTTTGCAACCTGCCAGTGGAGGGTGTGGAGACAGCTGCAGGGATTTTTTTTTTACCTTACTTTTTTAAAATCCCCCACTTTGTGGGTAGTGCAAATTTCTAGTTGCTTTTCAGTCTTTGTGAAGTGTGATAGCCTMAGGCACTGCTGAATGAATGAGATGTGATTGCTTTTATCATCCTGTTGCCAGCTGCTTTATGAGGTTTTGTCACAAATGACATTATTTTTCAYAGAAAGTATTGGCTAAAAAGTCTTYTACACTGTAATTGCTCATTCAGCTTTTCTTAAATAATGTGMAATATCATTTTGCTTACTATGCACAGGGGCTGTAAGTGTTAAGCAGTGCTGAAAGATGAAAACTTTTAAGATATAATGGTATTAGTGRGTAAGGCCTACTGCATAACACTAGCAGCAAAGCAAGGCTCAGATCTTAGAGGTAGCAAATTTTTAAGATTTRACTCAATTTTCAACAGCTTTTCTTTGCAAAACAGACAGATGGGTGGGAAAATTGAAGAAGGCACAGGAGAATTATTTATATGTTCCTTGTAATTTTAGTGATCTGCTAGCACCACTCTTGAAGGAGAAATCGAGGAGAGCGTCAGATACTGATAGGAATGAACTCAGAAAATTTCGACATGCAGCCTYGAAACATTTTGCTGAGGAGATTGGGGGTTTAAGTAGAGTTCATTTGGGGTGTAAAGATTCACCAGGCAGATCTGTGTGCTCCTTGTGTTGGGATCTCACGGATTTTGTGTCGCGTTTCTCGTTTTCCGCAGCCATCGACTGTGAGCTGACAGAATGGTCCCAATGGTCTGAGTGCAACACCTCRTGTGGCAAAGGCCACATGATCAGGACCAGGATGATCAAAGCAGAGCCCCAGTTTGGAGGAGCAGCCTGCCCAGAGACCGTGCAGCGCTCCAAATGCCGGGTGAGGAAATGCCTGCGGGGCGCAGGGATGGAGAAGAGGCGCTGGAAGGAGTCCAGGGAGAAGAGGAGGAGTGAACAAGCAAAGAAGAATTTAGACAGTGAACAATATCCAGGTGAGTGTGGGACCACTTTTAGTGTGTTGGTGGCTTTTCTGCATGATACTGTGAGAGTGCTCAGATTTCAATCAAGGGAAAGTTTCAGCCATGCAATAAACACAGCCACTTTCAGTGCTTGCCTGTCACCAAAATCACCCAGCCTAAATTTAGAGCACCCTGGAGAAAAGCTCGCATTTTTCCATCTCCCAGCACTAAAAATATTTTGGTTACTTCRCACAAAAGTGCGAAAAATCTTGGAGATTACATCTGGCAAAGGGCTGATTGCAGTTTCTGCAGATCTGGGTGACAATCTTTACATCAGTTAGTTTCAAACGTGTAAAATATTTGTTCCTGGATCCAATGTGGAATTTCAAGACTGGATTAATTTCCGCCTCAATAGTCTGATTCAGACTCTGGCTGCTCCAAGAGATCTGCTTGAACTGCTTTTCCAAGGGGAGAGTATCATCAAGCACTGATTCCTCAAATTTAAAAAAACCCCCATTATTTCTTGTGGTAGAGTTTTACCTGGGTAGGAATTACTGCTAAGTTGTGGCTCATTCTTGTAGGACATTTAACCATTTCTTACGTATTTTATAATGTAGATACTAAATTTCTTTTTTCATACTTTTTTTCTGTGTTTGACAAATGTAACTTGATGATGCTTAACAAAAGTTTCCACTACTGAAAACATAATCAAATCACTTATTTTTTTTCAGTTTGTAGGCTGAAACCATGGACTGCTTGGACAGAATGTTCTACACTCTGTGGAGGTGGAATTCAGGAGCGCTACATGATGGTAAAGAAGAGGTCCAAAAGCACTCAGTTCACCAGCTGCAAAGACAAAAAGGAGCTGAGAGCATGTAATGTCCACCCTTGTTAACAGAACACRAGGTTCCAAGTGATGCACTCTGAGCTAAATGGAAAGTCAACCTKGGTTTGTTTTTTTTTACAGCAACAACAACGAAATTATAAAGCGTATGTTAGTTTTCATTTTTGCAGTGTGGTTTGCTTTTTAGTCTTGCTGGTGCAAGAAAAATATTTTATAAATATTTCCTCACAGATTTATGCTGGGAGTAATTCTTTGGTACTCCAGCCAGCCCTTAATGCATAAAAATAGTAAAGTCATTATGATTTATTTAAATACAATACAGACATTTCTGTGGACATGGAATAGCCATATAGAAACAYTACTTGTAAAGACATGGGATGCATGCATGTTAACAAAACTAAGTTAAAGTGGCAGAAAGTTTCATATGTGGGAAGATTTCTCTCTAGAWTTGATTTTGAAAATCCAAAGCAGTGCCTCTGTGATTACACAACTATGCCAAGGAGTAATTTCAGTAATGCTGGTTCAATAACATTAAAGGTGCATGTTGATCTTTTTACATTATTGGGTTAAGATGATAGTTATTGTAATAATAATAATAATCCTAAACACTTCACGTTGATGCTGTGGTCCATGCAAAAAGGTCTTTGTTTCTTCAAAACTTAAAAAGGAAATAATTTTTGCAGCTCAATAGTTATGTCTGACCATCATCACAGATGAAAGACAAAACAAAACATGCAAATATCAGAGTATGTGCAGATTGCATCTTGGGTCTGTCCATTGCCTTTCAGAATGGATACAGAACTTAGAAATTGGTCCAGAGTGTTGCAACAGCTGTGTCACATGAAGTCTTCCACATGAGAGACAYTAAAAAACTAGATTTGGTTTCATGAGGATGTTAGTCACAGGTGAAGAGGGAAATAGATTTATAATAAAACTTAAAATGGTAGAGAAAAACTGAGCCAGGTTCTCGTGCATCCCTTAAAACTGCAATGAGCCTCTGAAAGGACACAATGTCAGTCTTAAAAAATGAGTTAGATATAGGCACAAGAATATGTTTGCAGCAGTGCCATTTATGTCTTTTTTACTCAGAGTACAGGATAATCTAAAAATCACTGAATTTGTGAGAATTACCCATTTGTAGCTCTGCTATCCACGTTCAAGGCCCTCCCTGATTACTGAAGTGATCAACAAACTGCCTGAGCTTAGAAAATAGCTCCTCACCCTCCTAATTGCTGTTTTTACCTTGTCTTCTGCAGAATTTAGCTCTCATCMCTGCATGGAGTCAGGTGTGATCAGTGAGACACCTGGGCTCTCTTGGAATACAATGTTGTACTGTAATTTTAACAATGTGAAATTAAGAGGGGAAGATGATGGGTTATCTTTTTTCCAGGAAAGGCAGCACACCCCTACGTCTCCACAGAAGTAACAATGCACTGAAAATAAAGACTTGTTGATGGTGACTCAAGCTTGAGAGAAATGAATGGAGAGAAATTGTTTTCATAGTCTCTTTAAACCAGTTATTTATTAAGTAATTTATTCACTTCCTTAGCTCTCAGTCACAACCCTGAGGACCTGACACCTGCAAGGCTGTCCCTCACTGATGCATTCAGGACCTCATATTATACAAAAAAAAACCAAAGAAAACCCAACAAAAATCCCAGTGGAATAATACAGGAACTAGAGGAGTGAGCAGCTGAGCATATTTCAGCTGAAGAAATTGTAGAGAAAACCCGTAGTGCTTAATGTCAGAGGCCTGGCCAGGACAGAGCCACATCTCTGGTGTCCCAGCTTAGACCATTCACTCAGAAAAGTAATCCTTGATCATAAAATGTGTTACAGAGTGGTTTTGAAGGCTTTGGATGATCTATGAGCCTGGGGCAGAGGGTGCCTGAATGGAAAAAAAAAAAATGCTGAGTTCAGGAACCAGATTTATCTCATCACCCCTTACTCCTTGTTCAAGCTAATCTTGCAAAACTGTGCCTGTTYCAGCAAATAATCAATTAAACCCTGGTTGTATTTTCATTTGCACATTTGTTCCAGTTCATCAGGCTGTTTTGTCTGCTAAATATTCCCTTTGCCAAAGGCCACATAGCCCAAATACACCTTTAGGTGCATAGAAAACACACATCTTTCTGAAGATGCCCACAAAATTGTCCATTAAAACAATCTGCCATTCCTTTCTCTGTGGTTCTTAGTAAGCTGTAAATTTTTGGGGTTTTTTTTTCCTGTTCAGTGTGATTTCCAGTCATTTCTCTTAGGCTCAATAAAATTCTGAAGTTGTTTTTTTCCCCCAGTTTATTAATAAATGAAGTGACAAGGTAGATTGCACCGGGTCGGAGATGTGTGACCACTCCTGMTTACGTTCAGCTTTTCTGTTGAAGCATTTTACAGATTGCCTGTCTTTCTTCTAACTTGATACAAGATTTAAGCTTCTTACATTTTGTAAAAAAAAGAAACACAAACAAAAACAAATGGAGAAAAAAAATAAGAGGTTGATTTTCTATTCAGAAAAAAAAAAAGAGAAAAAGCTCGGATACACAATATGTAGAAGTCTTGCATTGTTACTGTAAACTTTCTTAGTAGTGTAATAGGCACTGATTATCAGTCGATAAAAATGAGAACTGTTCTTGTTCTGATGTCCTGAATATCCTGCTGAACTGAAAGCACAGATGTCATACCAGTTTTGTAGACCTCAACTATCAGACCTTAGCGTTGTGCATATGKKTTTTTTTTTTTTCTTTTCTAATATGCAAACTATAGAATCTTTACACATAATGAAAAGGAAAAGTTAGGGGCTTAACAAATGTACAGTAGGACTGTGTGTGGCATACAAGTTAAAGTTTTGTTTGATGGCATTTTTAGATTTCCTTTGTTGTTTCTGTTTGCTGTGGAAATATGAAAAAGCTACCATGAACATTTCTTACCAAAGTCTTGTGTAGATGTTTTGTAGCAGTCTGCCTAACACATTATTATTATTATTATTATTGTTATTATTATATTATATTATTATTATTTTGGAATAAAGACATCTTTACTATGACTTTTACAATTGTATGAGATTCTGTTCAACTAATATGATCACCTGAGAGAGACCAATCTGATTTTTATTTATGC
>NW_026623931.1:14451-37810 GCF_030028575.1 Malurus melanocephalus | reverse complement strand
CTTTCTTCCCAAAGCAGGGTTAAGGTTATGCATGTTTGGAATCCTATTAGCAAATTATGCATTACATTATCTCTGTTTGGTACAGTGAAATTGCAAATTAACCCCTTTAAAAGTGAGTCAGCCTAAAAGATCAGCAGTGTGTGATCAATGTTAATATTGTTATCAAGCAATCTGCAGCAGAGATTTTGGCAGAAATGCCCTCTGATCCCTGCCCAGGGCTCCTGCTCTGATTAATGGTTGTGTATTCCCCATTTCAGCCCTGAGAAGTTACCCCTGTCCATCCTGGAATTCATGGAAACACTAAAAATCACCAAAAAGCCCAGGAACAAATGGGGAAAAAGGTTCTCAGAATTTAAAGGAAAAGTTGCTGGAAGTTCCCGTTCCAGACTCACTCTTTGACAACTCTTCCAGTGTAATATTTTCCAGATATGTACAATATTTTTTACATGTACAGCTCTTGAATTGATGCTTACCATTAAAGGAAATTTTTGCTATTATATTATTATTATCCAAGTCACCAAAAGAAGAAAATCTTGTCTAAAAAACAGACTAAATTAGGCTGCAGTCACCCYAGCACTGCCTGGTAAATCTGTGTAACGAGTGGACAATGGATATTTGTGTGATAATATTCACTTAAACCGTGTTTTGTTGCCCCTCAATGTTTTGTGGAGAAGTTTTTGACTGAACCTCTGTTGATTTCACTGCCATATGTTTGTTTTGATTGTCTAAAATTCACATCATAAAACATTTTTTCATTTTTTTTTTCTGAAAAACAATCACATGCAAAGATCTCGCTGCAACATGGAATGAACTTTGCCTCCTCTGTGCCAGGAAAAAGGATTTTTGGATGCAGAGCTGCTTCTGCAAGCTCATCCCAACCCTTTCTCCAYCACCGTGCTCAGCCCAGGATTTGARCCATCTGTGCTGCATCCCCACAGTAATAATCCAATATTTGAGTTGGCTATAAAGTTGGGAATAAACAAGAAAAGAGATAAAGTGTAACAAAAGCCAAAGAAGTGTCAAAACAAATGAAACGGCTGGAGAAAACTGAGCAAATGCWTAATAAATATCATTTTAATATCCCCTTGCACCAGTCATTTGACAGGCAAAACCGAGGATGACTCAGATATTTTCAATTTTTTTTTAAAACCGAGCTGTTACTCACAAATCACTTGATTTTAATTTTCTAGATTTCTAAATTTTGGTTTTTTATTATGTTGTGTACACACTTTGTACAGGCATGGCTTTATTTGACACAGAAGCACAACAAAACTGCCGAGCCTTCCCAAAATCTGCTTCTACACCATGGCCAACTTTAGTGGCCACAAAAACAGCCAGGTGAGCCCAAAATAAGGATCAAGAGCACAGAGAGATCTGAACCTTTCTGCTGTCTGCAGAAACTGCTTTTGCTGATTTKATCATCCATTTTCCCCTTTCAATATCCATCTCTGTGTCTCTGCTCTTGCAGTCCATTAACACAGTCTGGGATAAGTTAATCAAAGGAATTCTTATAGAAATTCTTCTCATTGTTTCCTTCTATCTTCTAATACCAGCCTTATCTTATCCCCAGAATCAGTCAGTTTGTAAAGACACTCCCTTCTCACTCCTTTCCAAGTGAATCCATCATTTTGGGCATCATAAGCAATGGTGCATCTCAAAAACCAAACACCACACTCGAGTGAAACCCTCATCAGTTCTGGACGTGTTTTCCATCCCAATAACTTCACCCAATAACTCATGAGAGCGCCTTTAGCAGAGGCAAATGATGAGATTAAACATGATGAGATTAAACATGATGAGATTGAACGTGATGCTTTTTGATACTCTTCCATCTCAGGAGGACAGTATTAGCTAAAGCCATTCATTCTGTCTAAAGGGATCTCTGTAATGCTTCATCTGCTCAACAATTTCATTAAATTCTCCATCCCTGCTAGAAATGAGGTGCAGTTTAACTCCAGGGATGCAGCAAACCCATATTTATCCAGTCCAACATCAGTGATATGATCTGTGGGTTACAAAACCWCCCAGGACGTGACTCAAACTTGTGTCCTGTCCCCATTTGTCATTTGGGAAACGCTGCTGCCAGGCAAATATCCACCAATAATATTAAATTTAAAAGTAATTTTCAAACCAAAGGGCCAYATCACCACCAAATCTGGAGCTTTGACACATTTTGCTCTCTCACAGACATTGGTTTGGGAAGGCTGGAGAGGAGATGAGGCAGCTTTCATCACACCAGGCAAATTAGGGAATTCTTTTCCTGCCAAACTGAGAAAGCGGAGGTGGAAAATCTCTCTGCTGCAGTAGGAACATCCAGAATCCTGGCAAAACCAGCGTTTTCAGAGGTTGGTTTGCTCTGAAAAGTGTTGTGACATTGTGTGAGGAAGGTTCAGTGAATGGTTTTGAAGATAAACTGTTAAATATTTTGCTTTCTATAGACAACATGGGAGACACAAGTAGCTCTGTCTCCAAAAATCATGGTGTGCTGTGCATCAGAAGTTCAATTTTACTTCTTCAGCTCACAAAAACAGCAGGAAACAATGCATTCTGGAAAAAAAAAATTATTTGTTGGAAATCCAGCCATCTGCCTTGCACAGAATGGGTGCAACACAAGCAGGTGTCTTCTAGCAGCAGACCATTATTTAACATTAATTATTATTTTGCCATTTTTTTTAAATTCACTATGTTATTCCATTACCATACAGCAGGCATCTAGAACACAGTGTAACAGATTTTTTTTTAAAAGGCAGTTTGCTATGAAAATTTGAAATATTGTGTAATACGCCTCTGAGAATATCAGGTCATGCAACCAATGTAAAAAACTATTAGATGTTAAATTATCTACACTTTTTGTAATAATTATAATTTTATTCTGCTAAGATTTGAACAAAATGAATATAAAAAGCAAACATATTTGTGTTCCTTTATGATTTTCTGCCTATTTTCTTATAGAATAGGCACTGAATAGTAATCCAGTTTACAAATGCAAAACTTCAAGGCAAAAGAGTAGAATTCCTGGATTATTGACTTAATTCAGCCCATGTCTGCTGGGAAAAGGGGAAAAAGAGGGTGTCCCTCTAGTAAAATAACAATAAAGCAGCAGCCATCTGGTTTGGGATGTTACTTCMCATTACAAACAAATACAGCATAAACTGAATAGCTGAGCAGAAATAAAAGTTTTGTATGAACAAAAAGGATTTTGRTCATAGCTCCAAATGATAAATGAACCAATTCCTGAAGGCTGGAAAAGAAGAGGGAAACAGAAACGCTGAACAATCCCTGAGACAAAGGAAGCTCAGCTCAAATCCCCTCAATTTTCTGAAAGGTTTGAGTAAAGGTTATAGAGGATTTTAAATAAAGAAAGTCAACAGGCCAAGAGCTGGCATTASTGCTGGCATTTCCAGCATTTCCTGATTTGGGTGTGTAAGCACTGGCAAATCTCTGCATAATTTCACTGTTTAAACCCATTGGTGGAAGGTGCATCGACATTTTTGGGGAGTCAATTTGCTTTTCTTTCAGAAATAAAGTTTCTTCAAATTCTGCTAAGAACTGCGAGAGAAAGAAATTGAGGAGGGAACAGATGATTTGTGATTCTGTTCAAGAGGGGTGATTTTCTTCATGCTCTGTCAAGGAAAAGGAGAAGAAGATAATGGTTGGAGCACACAGCAGTGTCACAGTGCATGGGCTCTTTTTCTAAGTTTATTTTTTGTTTGTTTTTGGGCCTTGAACAGCACTGGGTAACTGGGAATGGGAAAAATCTGTTTTCACTTTCTCCAGCACACCCTGCCAGCCTTGCTGTGCAACAAGGACAGGAATTGTGACATAACTTTCAGGAATTATGACATAACTGGGCTTTCTCTGCACTGACAAGTGGCATCTTGGCTTTAAAATGCTGCAGAATATCATTCCCAAGCTTTAACAGCCACTGGTTTTGATGTTTCACACATCTAAATTCCCATACACACACTTTGGAACACAAAGAGATCAATTCTGTTCAAACATATCCTGATTTTTGGATAAATAATGCACAAATAATGCACAAATAAGGTACAAATAATGCACAAATAAGGTACAAATAATCACACAAACACCTTCTCTCAAAAACTTGGGCCTGGCTTTATCAAGGGCTTCCACCACACCAGGATCAGCTTTTAATGCCTTTAAGAGTGGCCAGAGGATGTCCCTGCAGCCACCAAACTTTTCAGCAGATGACAGGGTGTTCTCATTTCCACAACAACAGAAAATGGAGATTTTTTTAGGCTAAGAGAAAGCATGTCAAAATGAGAACCTTTTGCTTCTGAATAATTCTTTTGGCTCATGTCAGATCAGCTTCAGTAACTAATTACTGGAGAAAGGAAACTCCCAGTAAAGGCAGAAAGATGTGAGATGACAACCTGAAGAGAAAAAGAAGTGAGAGGAAGGAGAAGGGAACATTTTCCATTATTTCCCATTATTCTATGATCCACATTATCCATCCTCATTTGCTCTCCTGAGCACATAAATGATTGGAATCCTCACTCCAGAGTGTGGGATCTGCAATGCTGGTGCTCAGCAGAAACTGCAGAACAAATCAGTGCCCACAACTCCGTCTGCCTCATTGGTGAAACATCCCCACGGATTTTGAAATTCATTTCCATGACAGCCTGGCTTCACAAGGCCAAAACCAGTTTAGTTGATTATTTTCACTGCACATTCCCCCAGTGCTCAGAAGATTTCAAAACCTGACAGTGGATTGCTGAGAAGTATATCCTTTCTGATGAGAAGATCTAAGACTCTGAATTTGGAATATTTTCTGCTTTGCTAAAATTAAAAGCGTTGAGAATGAAATGTTTCAATTCATTCTATCCTCAGACTAATGTTTTATGTTATCAATTTTTATCCTCTGAACCAAAAAATGTGACAAAAATCAGTGTAAAGAAAATGAGAAATAGTTAAGTGGCAGAACTTAGGTGTAAATACCACAATAATGTGCAATGTTGCTGTGGTTTGGTAAATGTAATCCATTGATAAATTTCTCTTGTATGAAGCAGCCTGTCTGAAAAAAAAACCCCAAATAAATAATGGAGTCATTAATTCAAAAACACACCAATAAATAACTTACAAGAGATTCTGCCTKGAAAACTAAGAAGTGATCATATAGACCCTCACTGCTAGAAAATCTGAAGAAACTGCCAGAAATCAAAAACACTTTTACCCTTTTAGGTGTGAGATCTGCATTGAAGAAAAGTCATCAGGAGAAATCATTTTAAATTTCAGTTAAGTATCAACACAGAGTTTTTATTACAAAGCCTCAAACTTGGGATATTTAACATTTAATTCTTAAAGGCTTTATCAGGACTCTGAGTTTTTTAAGTTCATCTTCAAAGACTAACATCAGCTTTTAAAGCTTTTTAAAGTGTCCTGAAAGAAGAAGCTGCATGGTTGAGGTGGGTAAATGAAGGTCACAGTGAAAGCACATCAGCTTTTGAGTAACAGGGGAAGGAATCAATTCCTAGTTTGGATTTTAAATTCTCCAGGTATCTGAAAAGCATTGTTTTTTTTCTTTTTTGGGGAAGCCATCAGTGCCATGATGAGTTCTGGAGAAGCACAACCACAGGGAGTTGGAGACTCTGGGGCACCCTCAGTCCCTGGGGATGCCTTGAGCCAAACTCACAGGATTTATTTTTTGATAATTTGATTTTTTGATTTTTTGATTTTTTTGAACCTGTCTGGCCATGAGGACAGGAACTGCTCCACACCACACCCTCACTGCTCAAACCCAGCCCATGGGGAAGGATGAGTTATCTCAGAGGAATTGCTGCTCTTCAGTGCCCAAACTGAGCTCAAACCAAGAGCTGCCACATCAAAGGGGTTCCACTGCCTCCACTTTCAGTCAATTTGGGAAGAGTTCACTCTGAGCTTTTTGAACACACACCAAAGGTACCAAACTGCAGCAGATGGCACAGAAATATTCCCCTCCTGGGGCTCAGATTCCAYGACAATGAGTGAATTTTCATTCCTGCTTTCTCTGAGCTCGTTCAAAGTAGGTGCTGTAGACTGGTGTGCACTGCTTCTGCCTTGAAATGCTCTTCAGGTGTTCCTGACCCTATTCTGATGTGCTTCACCTTATTCTGATGTGCTTCACCTTATTCTGATGTGCTTCACCTTATTCTGATGTGCTTCACCTTATTCTGATGTGCTTCACCTCATTCTGCAGCATCTCTTCCACCACAATTTAACCATCTTATTTAACCATCTGTACTCTAAATCTGAGTTCTGGATTCTGCATTTGTACAATAAATATTAAAAACTTAAGTGTTGTAATATCTAAATTCAAGATAACCTGGATGTTTATTTTGCCTTGTTTTGCAGTCAGCTGCTAATCCATATAATTATTTATGTTTCAATGTAGAATTCGTAATTCAAAGTACAAAAAAAAATAGTATCGCATTTAAAAAGAAAACAACTTATCAATGTTTATGCCTAATTAATGTTGATGTGTTTGATTGATTTCCAATCCCAAATCCACCAATATMTTTAGAGTAAAGAACTGCACTCCGGTGTTGTCTGGGTGTCCCTTTGCCATCTATCACCCAGAAAATTTACACTGCTTTTCAGATCACTCAAAGGAATSAAAGCTCTTCAGGACTTAATTTATTTCCCTGCAATTTCTTTTCCTGGCAAAAGAAGAGAGAAATTCAATCTGTTTTCGCTGAAAGTCCAGAAAGTATTAGACAACACACTCATGCTCAGACAGCAGAACATAACGGTGTCTGGCTCTGTATATCTTCATTTTCTCCTCCTGAAATCAAGAGCAATCATGGCATGGATASGGTGTAAAAGCATGTTGAAAGCTGRGAAYATTTCCCTTTGATGCAGCTCAATACAATCAGCATTTGTGGGAAATAAAAACCTCTCTTCAGGAATTACAGAGCACAAAGAAAAGAGTCACCGTGTCCCAGCAGCAGTGGGACAACAGGGATGGGCACAGTGACACTGACAGAAATGCAGCTCTTTCAGCCAAAACATGGGAAAGTAACTTGGAATAAAAAAAATATCCCTGGTTTCTCCAAAATAGAAAGCTCCGTTCCATCTGAAATGTAGAATTTGTTTCTGAAATTACATTTCGTTTCATCGGTGCCTCTATGTTATGTATAAAATCCATAGAAAGATGGGGGTAATTCATGTCTTTAAAACACTTTGAGATTATTATACAAAAAATCAGCATAGAGCTGCATCCCTAGGTTAAGTTACTTGGATTATATTTGAAGAGAAAACGTGTGGAAATATTAAATAAACACCACCAAAATTTGATACCAACAAGCAGTGTTAGAGTTATTGCAGCCTGAGGTAACAGAGAAACAATCAGTATTTCACCTGAACAGATACACTGTAGTAGAATTACTGAAATTACAATACCCAATGTTGTTCTTTGGGAGAGCTCTTTTTTTATTTTTTATTTTTTGCACAAGCACAGCCTTGTCTATAAAGCCATCACAAACACCCAGCTCAAAGACATCACCAATTATTTTAATCAGATGCTCCAGCAAATCACCCCCTCAGCCATGTGCATTATACCCACTAAGTGCTCATCACAAAATGCTAATTGCACTCCATAAAAAACCCTCCAACAGCCTATCCCATTTCAAATATTGCATGCCATTTCTCTCTAATTGCTCCAAAAGGAATATTTTCCTTTACCTTTGGTTTCCATGGGAAGTTCAAAATGGTTCTGGAACTTGACAAAGACAAACGCTTTGATGTTTCTTTGCGTTAGGAAAATCTTTACCCAATAAATTACAATTATGTAAATATTAGCCCCTCTGGGGTATAAGTTCCTTTTTGAGGCATAAGATGATTAGAGCAGAAAAATTATTAGATTTGTCCATGACCACGCTATACTTTCCTTCCTCAGGAAATTCTGTTATCAAAGGCTTTAATCCCATTCCGACTAAAGCAAGTCAATTTGGCCACTGAGTTAAATGGAAAAATAATTCATTTCACCCATTCAGGCAGTCCCCAAAAAGCCTGGATGATGGTAACATCCCTGGCATGAATATTGAGCTCCAGTTTTTAACACTGTGCTGTGAATGATTTTACTCCTTCCTTTTCCACCGAGGTGAAATCTCAAGTTATTCTGAAAAAAAMCCACAAAATGTTGCATCACCAAATCCTTTCTGTCCCCTGCTCCTGGAGGGGTTTTGTTAAGTTGAGAGTCTGTTTAGGTAACAAAACAAAAGCAKTTCCCCCCTTAGCAGCAAGCACAGTGGATTTTTGCTCCTTTGCAGGAATTCCAGGCTCCAGTGATGAAATTCGCTGAAATTTAAGGGTTTGTCTTTAAAAGATGAGGCCTCCAAGAGAAATCAGTGTGGATATTCAAATTATTGATGATGTTCAGTAATTTCTGCAGGAGCACTGGCGATGGCAGCTCTGCATGCACAGGTTTGGGATAAGGTGTGTTCAGCCCCAAATTCAGCAAATTGTACCTTAAGGTAAAATTCTCCACACTATTCTGTGTTTTTAAGYAGCCCAGCAAAGCAATAGAGAAACTCTGAGCTATTAACTTCAAACATTTAAACACTTTGCCTATGGCAGCAGCAGCTCAAAATGCTAACCAATATTTAGTTAATAAATAAAACTTGGGGGTCATCAATGAGGTGACTACAAATGACCAAGTGCAAATAGATTTAATTGGCCAGCATTTCATATKAATTGATTAAATTCAAAGATATATAATTTACTTTTCTAATTTAATAGCAAAAAAAAAAATGTGCTGCAGGAAGGAATCAATGGCTTAATAGAGAAAGAATAGAAGTCCAATGAACATTTACTGCAGGATTGTTCAAAATACAAGTTTAAAAAAAAATGGATTCCTAGCAGCATTCCTTTAAGTCTAGACACTGTGTTTTGCTCATTCTCACACAATTAACCTGAGAAAACATTAGTGGTTTTGTAAGTCTGGATGGTTTCTTTATGTCCCAATCTATTTCTTGCTATTGACAGAGTGTGAGGCCAATAATGCATGTTCAAAGGAATCAAAAGCTATATTTAGAAGGCAAAAAGAACAAAGTGACAAGGGGAAAAACTGCAGCTACAACAGAGCTCAGGAGAACATATGCAGTGTGGAACAACAGAGGTCATCCTCGTTGGAGGGGATGTAAACACGAGAGAATTAAACATWGAGCAGGAAAGGAGCAGAAATGAGACCCCAGATCAGGAGAAAATCCAGGCTGAGATGCAAAATATCCATTTCCTGCTTTTCAGAGTGTTGTTCACATCACAGGATGTTCTTATCATTAATTCCCTCATWGCAAAGCTGGTCCCTACAGCCCATTTCAATGCCCAATAATATCACCTTCCTTTAATTTTCTTTTCTCAGTTTTTTCAGGTGATTTCTTTAAACATCTTCCATTTGATTTTATTTCTGTTTTATATTCTCTGCATTTCATACTAATACCACATCTCTGCATTTACTCYTCTCCCAGATGCCTACATTATCTCCTTCATCATGAAATTTATCTTTTCATCCTTAAATCTGCACCCATTTTCTCTCCAGTCTTATTCCTTTTTGCTTTCTGTGATGCAGTCTGACCCTTTTATCAGCTATGCCATCACTTTTCTATMATTCTTCTCTCTCTAAAACGACTCCTGAGAGGCTGCAGACCTGAAAAAGAGATCCCCTGAAGATCATCAGTCTGGAGAAGAGAGATTACAGTTTTTGACAACAAAAAAAGGCCCCATTTCAAGTCTCTTCACTCAAAATTTCCCAGTGCCATGAGAGYACTCTGCAGCTGAATTTGATATTCTTTTGGGGAATGTGAGGCCTCGAAAACTCCTGTCAAAGTGGTTAAATGATGAGAGGTGACTCATTAGCCTCTCACAGGACAAAAAAGAATCTCAGGAGGCTGCAAGAATAGGGAAAAACTAAAAAAAAGAATGCTTTTCTTGCAGTCCTCAAACCCTGAAAACAGGGACATGTGAAAGCCTGATGGTCAAGTGGGCATGGAGACTTTTATAAATAACCTGAGAGTGGAATTTCAGTCCACACTCCTGTGAAATGCGTTTCCAGATGCAATAAAGACAAAATTCAATACCAGGCCTCAGAAGTGTCTTTAAAAACAGCATAAATTTGAGGTTGCAGTGAGTTATGGCTATAGCCAAAGTACAAAGAGAACATCTTTTGATGRCTTAAGGCACATATTAAATTATAAATTTATGGATTTCAATGAATATTTTCAGAAAATACCTTCAATATCAATCAAATCAGTGCTGCCATCCTGAAGGGATGCTATTTTTCAACACTGAGAACAAAATCACTCTTGATCCTCACCACAGCTTCCACAACTCAGCTGTTAATCATTGTTGTGACATATATCTCTCTACATGAAAGGCTGAAGTATCAAAAGGAAACAAAATAAAAATCACAGTTAAATGCATGGCTGAGCAGAGATCTGCTTTTAATATACCCACTTGAGGCCTAAACACAACTGCATTTGTCAGTTTGCCTTTTCCCCCTCTTTCATGGCACAAAAAACAAAGAATCCAATCCTTTCCATTTCTTGTCTGCTGTTCACTATCATTTGGCTTTGCAAGGTGTGCTAGAACTTGAATATCTTCAAGACTCCTCTTTGTAGGCTCTTTYTCCTTCTCCCACCAAGGAATGTTCCAGGCAAATGTTCCAAGGAATGTTTCCTGTGCAAATATTCCTGATGACTTTTGCTCCTCTGCAGCACCACGCAGAAGCCCCAGCTCTGGAGATCTAATAAATTCTATTATTAATGCTGCTTTCTTTTTTTTTGCTGTTGAGTGCTCACACCAGTGCCATGGACACAAACAGAAAGTTGCTAAAGATGCATAAAGCTGGAGTTTGATCTGGAAATGAATGTCACAGCACCTAAAACCAGCAAAAACTCCATTAACCAATCTCAGCTCCAYTTAATGCACCCATTCAGCTTTGAGGTTAAAATCTAGCTTAAAATACTGACAGTATTAGTCAGAAAAATTAAATTAGTCCTTACCAAACCACTTTGATCTGAGTTATTCCAGGGCTCATTGGCTCAATCCCGAACCATTAAAATGTTTTAGTACTGACTGGGAAAGAGTGAGACAATTCACAATTGATTTCTGTGGAAACCAAATTAAATTACATGCAGTTATATGTCTAGGTCAAAAGGGCAACAAGTCTGTGCTGTGTGCTTTTTAAAGAAAAAAAAATCTCTAATCTCCACTTCCTACAAGAGTCTTTTCCAATTGCCACAGAGAAAAATCCAATTGATACAGGCATTTAGGTGCCTTTATAGTAGTTTGGAGATTATTTTTTTTTGTTAATAGTGAAGTGCAAAAGCAAACCCTGTGTTTTTCCTTCTGTAAGCAAAGGAGGGTGTAAAGGATTTTAGGAGTTAAGAAACTCAGGCTTTTGTTGTCACCTATGTGACACCCTGTAATCTGGAGAGGAGTCAAAAATGCATCATGAGATGAAAAAAATGAATTTTTGGCCTGGCAGGAGCAATTTTAGGCTTTAGAGTGTGCGTGACACACAGTATGTCCATGTATATATTATATTGAAGAAGGTTTCTACTGCACTATCATTTTTCTGATTGGCCTGAAACCAATCCTAAGGTCAGGAGTTGTGGTACAGATCAAAYCCAGTTTAAGCTCCCTGCAGTGGTCATTTCTCCCTGCAGTAAACACTGTACAAGAAATAGTCCAGTAAATGAAGAGACAAAAATCTTATCATTTATCACAACTCTATCAGTAAGAAATCATCTGTCACACTGTATTTATCTTTTAAAGCAAATATCCTTCTTCTATTTTATCTGCTAATTGTGTTTGTGACCTCAGCACTTTCCCATGTTCCTTCTCCCAGCAGGGCAGCATCAGCACCCCCATAATAACAACAACTCCATAATTCAGTGACATGGATCATAAATGAGGTCTGCACCATTAGCAGTCTAAGTTTTATAGAAATAACACATTCCACAAAGTTTTATTTAAAGGTTTTGCATAGAAATAACCTTGCACTGAAGAGAAGACTGGACAAAGGACAGAGAAACTCCACAAACTGTCAGGAGTRAGAGGTGAAGGGAACACTTTGCAGTGCTTTGATTTCTAATTAGAATGCAAGATGCTTGGAGCAAATATGGATCTGAGATGGTCAATTGAGAGTGATGTTATTGTTCTTCCACACTGAGACCCCCTCAACCTTGCAAAAGACAGAAAATCATTACAAAATGGTTAATGCTTCAGTGTCTAGGTAGCTAACCTTTGGAGAAGAAAAAGCTTATTTACATCAAAATACTGATACAACCAGAGTAATTTTATCTTCTGGTTTCCAAGGAGACAAGTGACCTCTATGTACTTCTCTGATCAAAGTCAGATCATAGCAAGTGGAGCCATAAAAGCCATGAGAAAGCAGCTCAACACAGAGACAATCTGCTGCTCAAAACTCCAGTTTAACTACATGGATAATTTGCCAACCCAGCTTTGTTATTGGTGTCTCTTCCCAAGCTCCCTTTTAGCAGAGAATTCTCTGTAAGATACCACCAATCTTCACTCCAAGGGAAAACACAGGCAGGAGAGGCTCCAGTATGGAAACACAGAGAGTATTCCACAACCAACAACAGGGCAATAATTTCACTTTAGCACTCATGGGGCAAATCTTCCTGAGGTCCAAAACCCAGCTTTTCATAGTCCACCAGCAACTCTTCAAAACCAACATTTGTTGTATCAGCAATTCTCTATTTCAGCATTCCAGAATCTTGGGAAGATTCTTGCTTTCTTTCTTCCTCAGCCAAGCTCGGGAAACCCACTGTGTGGATAATCACATTTTCAACGCCTTCCTAATCTACAATTCAAGTCCTCAAAATTGCTTTTCCTTTACTGATGTTGTATTAACAAACTGTGTTKATAGATTCATTCTGATGTGGGTTTTCTGCTCCCAGACTATTCTGAGAACATCAACCATCTTCAAAAATACAGACTTCCAAACTTCCAAAAGAAATTCTGCTATTTGCAAATTGGATATTGCATTAAATYCACAGTGAGTCTTTTGCAAAATTGATAAACTAAGTTTTTTGCAAATATACTTCATAATCAAAAGGGCTAAATATTTTTAAAATTCTACCATTAATCTGGGTAAGCCTTTCAGCTTTCTTCCATCTTATACATTTACGGTATAAGCACAAGTTAATGATTTATAATTTAAATGAGAAGAGCGAGTCACATGGCCAGGGCTACATTAAGGGATAAGGGGAAAAAAATCTTCAGAACTAGYTCTTGAGAAGAGAAATAACAACCCAATGGTCATGGCTGAGACCGTAATTTGGGACAGCTCAAGGAAGGGGAAGCTGTGAAGCCGAAGTGAGAATTAATTCATAAAAGACAAGCAAGACCACAGGCAAAAGGATGATAAAAATATATAAATAAGGTAGAAGGTATACCAGCAGGAGGATGCATCAATCCCACTGCAAGGCTGAAAGATGGAATTTAGGTTAAGGGAGAGAGCTTGGAAAAGGAGASCATATGCAGCTGAGTGATAGACCTTGACATGCTCACACAGCTAAAATAAGAGCTTGGAGAAACAGGAGGAAATGGAATGTCACTCCTTCTAAAGCTGGTGTGAGACTGGTGGGTACAGCTCAGGCTGGGGCTGGTCACAAAAAGAGAAAACTCCAAAGGTAAAAGTGGCCATGGATTATCAAAGATGGACAATATGACAGAAACCACAGAGGAATTACTACTCCTGCTATAGCAAGTACAGAACCTCAGGCAACAATCCAGAGGATGGGTAAGGCTGGTTTAAAGTTGGAAACACAGAGCTGGAATGCTGAAATTAATGGTGATTGTTTAAAACCTCACGTGGAAAAAATAAGGACTGGAGGGAGGAGAGGGAATTAGTCTATCACTGTGAGACAGATACCAGTTTAGGGTAGCAAAGAGTGGTAAAGTAGCAAAAATAGTTCTGTGTTTAGAAATAAGAGCCCCCAGAAGCTGTTATTGCTCCTTKAGTGCTGAAYACAGCTASTTCAGTTARMATTTGTCCMACAGCAYAGGCTCAGCCTTCCCAAAATTCAWSTACAAYGGGAAAGAGGCCTAAAGGCCTKGTAGAAAATCTGCCATAAAATACTRAACTTTAGWCTCAGGCAATGCTCTACACAAATATCACACAAAATCTGTGCTTCCTAAAAGAGCAAGTAATCATCAGTCCCCAATAAAGTGCTTTTTACCATACAACAGAGGTCCTAATACATCATAAAGCAGTGCAGATGGCAGGAAAACATTGGCTTCAGATTTCAAGYGCTACCTCTCTGAAATTTTTAAGCATCTCTTGAAAGGCAGACTTTGTGAGGCTGAAGTAGTTACAGGCTTGGACTAAGAAGAAAGGAGGGAATTTCTTGCCTTGGAAGGGAAAACCCCTCCATTCTCTCCCTCAACAGCTTTGAAATATTTTCCTTTTAGGCAGAGGACACTGTTAAAGGATGTCTGGCACTGAGATCTGCAGGTGCTTATACAATTCATGAGAATTGCCTGTAATCTTGGGATTCTGTGAACTCWTGAAGGTGATTGATGAATGCTTTTGTTCATTAGAGACTGAAAAATAAGTCAGCTTCAATTTGGCTAAAATTATCTTAGTTATGGTTTAGTAAGGTTAACAGTAAGAAAACATACTTTAATAGCCAGCTGTTCTCTGAAAAAGCAGAYTTCTTTTTTGTGCTTCCTAATGAGAAAGAAAAAATCATGGCATTTGTAGCACCTTACATTTCAGAAACCACTTGGTTTGCAACGCTGCACCCTTTTAATTTTTTTTCTATGGCAACAATTGTTATCACATTCTGGGGTTTAAAATAAAGAAACAGAAACTGCAAACTGCACCATGTTTATTTTGTTGCTTTAGAATTACAAGGTGTATCAGAAAGCCACAATTCCACAAGGAAATTACAGTGTAAGTTAGCATGGAGAGCTGAGAGGAGCAGTAAGCATGCTGAAATGAATCCTCACAGTATTTGCCAGAGTAAAGCAAGGTGTTTTGAAATAGGCCTCCCTGTTATGTTTTATTTCTCCCCCTGAAGGTGATCTTCCCCACACTTATGGAATTATAAAGAATTGGTCTGGCTGGTGTCTGAGAATATTTAATCCCTTTACATCAGCAAAGGGATTCATTCGCAGAGAGAGCATGCAGCAGAGTGAACGCTGTAATCTTATTCTTTAAAAACATGGTTGGCACAGAAATTGTCCATTTTACTCAGGAGGATGCAATTACATTTCAGCTTTCATGTAAAGCTGCTTCATGAGATTGAAAAGCCTGCGCATGAACAGCACCAGAACAGCAGAACGGCTGGATATGGATCATTTCTCCTTCTCCACATGGCTTGAGGGAAAGAAAATAGCTGGCTGCACTGGGTGAGGACAATCTGCAAAAAGCAGGATCATATTGTCCTGATGGCAACAAAGAGCCCAGGACTGAAGGGTTCACACTCCTGGGGACAGCAGATAATCCAACCCCTCATGTAAGTAAAGACTTTATGAGCTACATGAGAGAAAAAAACCAACCACAGGAAAAAAAAAACGACAGAAAGAGAAATGAGAAGTCATCTTAGGTCTCAAGGGAGGAAGAAGAACCTTGCTAGTCAACCCAAATCCAGATGCTGGGACTGAAATAGAGAAGTCCCACTCAYGGCTCGCTCTGCCAAAGCCTTCGAGAGACAGCAACACAAATTGCCAGGAATGCTCTCACTGAACAGGTTTCTGTAAGGAAATGCCAGTGTGTTCGTTTGGTTTAGGAATGTTTATAAGAAAAATAAACTTTCTGAGGGAGTGAAGGAGAAAAGGATTTAAAAGGGAAGTCTTTGTTCCTTCCTTGCAGTTGGATACGGCAATGGGAGGAAACTCATAGAAGGAGGTGTCAGGCAGATTAAAAAGATTAAAAAGGCTTTGGCTAAATAAAGACAATCCCACTTTTATCAGCAAAACCAAAAAACTGCAAAACACTCTGAAAAAAGCATGTTTTCTGCCCGTGGTGGAACAGGATCTACCATGAACTTCCTCCAAATTTCAGACAATCAGAAAGACATTTCTCCTTTTTCTCTGCTTGCATGATAATGAAGAAAAGGAAAGTTTGAATTCAGATCCAAACTATAAATTTAACTTGCAGGTCAGAAAGTCTCAGTTTAAGAAATTGCACTCGGATTATGTAAGGCCACAGTAAGTTAATTAACATTTATTAATCAATGCTCATTTCAATGTGAAAAGCAGCAAATCAAAGCAGAAGAGACTGTTTCTACTTCACACAAATGCAGGTTATGTTGTAAGACAAAACTGAGTGCAAATCTTCATCTGTTAATTATCAAGGTCTTTACTGTGTAATTTTAGATACTTTGATCAAAGGTTAAAATAATGTGAGAGACAGATGAGCATTAGGAAAAAACATGGTGCTCACAATTTATTATAATTTCGCCTTGTTTTCTGAGTATCAAGCTSTTGGACAGAACAAAAAGCTCAAAGATCTTTTTGATTAACATCTTAAAAATGTCTAGTTGCTATCAATAACAAGATTAAATTTCTGTACCCTTGATATTTGGCACGTCTGCCAAGGAAGAGCAAAGTTATTACCAATAATGTCTTTGTTACGTAACGTAGAGAAATTCAAGTCACTGTCGACAGTTCAGTGAGGAGAATGAGTGATAAAAAAATCATATCACACATTCCTTACTTTGCTCTCATCTGCACTTTGATAAAATACACACAGAGAGGCAGACACACCCGTCTGGTTTAATAATTTCATATTTTTGGACTAAAAATGAAAAAAGAGAACATGTGGTAAGTCCTCTGTGTGATTCAAAAGAAAGACCTGTACAAGTTTCATTTCTTAATCCTTTGGTTTATGCAACAGCGC
The DNA here is from genome assembly GCF_030028575.1 of Malurus melanocephalus. Lineage (NCBI taxonomy): Eukaryota > Metazoa > Chordata > Aves > Passeriformes > Maluridae > Malurus > Malurus melanocephalus. The sequence goes on along the minus strand of NW_026623931.1, from coordinate 20,940 downwards.
ATTGCTGAAGTGAATCCAAAATTTACAGTGCAAACTTACAACTTAGAGGACAAAGTGAGGGCCATCCTGAACCAAAATCCCCTGACCCCACACAGACAAACAAACCTCAGAACTGACTGCTGCAATGTACGGAAATGTTCCTGCATTTCCTTTCCTGTATGCTGTGTTGATTGTATTTTGTCCCATTTTTCYAGGTAATCATACTCATTCTATTTAAAGAAGCCAGAAAACCTGACCAGAAAACCAAAATCTTTTTCAACAGTCATAACATCATTCTCTTTCTTTAGAAAAGCTTATGAAACCTGTTTCTTTTAGCATTTTCTCTCAGGCAGTGCTTACAAATCATTGTTTTCTAAGATAGGATTTTTGTTTCTTTTTTTTTTCTGGAGACTCTTCAACTTGTTTCTATCAGAAAYTGCAGCATCCAAAACTTGGGCTGGATGAAGCATCAGCAATTTCAAATCAGGATAATGATGTCCTTTGTCTTTCATGCAATATTCCTCACCRCAAACTGCAGAGTCACATTTGTCTCTTTTTGTAACAGCTCCACATTGTCAACTCACTGTGTTTGTTTATCCCCATTATTTGTGTTCCAAATCCTGCTCCAGCAAGCACAAGCACAGAGTGGATGATGCACCATCCACCTTCAATTCTCAGTGTGGGGGAAAGAGACCATGGAGTTCCACACACAATCCATGGAGTCAGGCACAAACCTCAGGAAAATTCAAACTGACTCAGTTACTGACCAAGGAGATTGTTGGTCCAGCCCAGGTACCACTGCAGAGACAGCCCAAGGGAATATCCTGACCAACACCACACTTTACATTTCCTCTCTTTCCTCCAGATGAAAGATGGACCCCATCAGCCTCCTGGAATGCTGTTGAGAACCCTCCCCCAAAGACAGGCACTTTTCCAGGAGGGTTAAAATCCAAAACCACAGCAGCCAAAACAGCAGCATCTCAGTACAACAGCATCTCGAACAGCTTAGATCACATTCCAAAAGGTGAGGCCAGGAGTCATTCCATCACTGAAAATATTTTTTCCCACAGGTTCTGGCTCACAGAACAACTTAACTTATAGATGGCCTGTGCCCTCTGCCTTGCTAAAGCAACCTTAACTCTTCTGGCTGAAGAGATATTACTGAAAAGTCTCAGTGCCTAAAGAAGAATAAACACAGCTCTTACAGCTAACAGCAGCTGRCATAGGCTGAGGAACATTTCTGTGATAGCTTCAATATTTAACCAGAATAGTATGGAACGTGAATCTCAATTTCCTGTGTGGTGTTTTGTTGTGGAACTTTAGTTCCTGGGATAATTATTACCAAAAAACCCTTCTCACCAAGCCAACTAGGTGCTTACCCAGTTTCTTAGMAAACAACTCATATGTTTTGCAGACAGTAATCATTCATGAATATTTATTTTTTAACATAAATTCTGCTGTTATATGAAAAGTTCAACTGCTACCAATTGTCAGTTTTCCCTAGATTTAGGCAACAATGTATTTTGGGAGTATGACTCAGGAAAGCATTCACATGACCAAGGAAAGCAGGTGGCCAGGACCTACCACATAGCATCAGCTTCATCAGAACATCCTCAGAGAAGGAAAAATAGCTCCTAGCTGTTTGGGCAGATGATCACAGGATGGAAGAAAAAACTGTTCTMAGGTACAGGTTATAATTATTACAACAAATAAAGCAAACTGCAGGTTTTTGCCTCAGCAGCACAAAAAGATACATTTTTTAAAAGAAACACTATTCTTCTGATGAAAGTGTTTATATTGTGTTGTCAGGAAGTCTTGAAAAACCTCATTTACACAAGGGACTTCAGTCATAAGTTTAAATCATGCCTGTGCCAAAGAAACAACTTACCTGGTTCTCCCTCAAAAGTATCTCACAGCTCATTTATTGCCCCAATATTTCAGCTGCAGTAGGGGAGAGGTTGTTTGTCAGTCTGTAGGGAAGGGAGATATCCAAGATCCCATCAAACTCTCCCTGTCTGATGCAGATTCACACCCAGCACAGGGTCCTGTGGCTGCAGAATGGCACTGAGGTGSCACAAAGTCACACTGTGCCCAAAACACCACACTCCACTGGGATTCCTCCATCTCCTTCCTCACATCAAAACAAGGATTTGTTATTCCTGTCATTCCCCTGCTCAGTAACAAAGCTGTGCCCGAGTCAGCTGTTTTAAAAGCTGGGGAGCTTCAAATTGTTCATCTTTAGCCAGAGATTCAAATAAAGGACTCAGCCTCAGGATCCTCAAAGCAGCACTCTAGGAGCACTCCTGATTCAGACTGACCCTATCCACCTTCAGGGACATGGGTTGTTTCCTTTAATGATAACCAGAAGTATTCTGGCACTTTAAACAATATGCATACATGTGCTTCAACCCTGATTTGAATTCCTGCTCRTGGGGAAAGAGATTGGACACCCAAACTCTGCCCTTTGTGCATTTCCTGCTTCAGGAAGGCCTAGCAGAAAGCATATTCTCGAATTTTTAACCAATACTGGACTCTAGCTTGTTTGATTATATGTTAATCAGAACTAAAAACAGATCTAAAAGGAATAAAATAATTCATCCATCCACAAGGGGACATGTAGAGTTATTTTACTTGCAAGCAGATCCCCTATGATCTGTCAACTAATTTAAAAAAATTTCTAGATTTCGCTATCTTATAAAGAAGTCCACTAGTGATACCTGTACGTTACAAAGCATTAATTTACCGTAAGTCAAAGATGACTTTTTATCTTGGGTTTTCAGGATTTGGCTTTGGTTTGGTTTGGTTTGATTTTTTCCTCTTTTAGGTTAAAGTTCTGTTATCTTTTAAAGTTCAAGAATAAGGGACAATATCCTCCCAATGAAAGTCACTTTCTTAGCATTCTCTTACAAATTCATCAGAAAACCACTAAACATTTTCATGTCTTCTTTTGGTTAGGAAATGTTAACATGTAGCTGTAAGCAGCTGAGTGGAACTACATTAGCAGAGTTTTTCCACAGTCACATTATGACTGAGCTCAGACATTTACTCAYATCAACTCTACCACTCAGTGAGATTTTCACTAAGAGTTAATTATATAAAGGTTCTACTAGACTGTATGAGAACAATTTTCAGACTAATTTTCTTTTTTTTTGGCAGATGATTCTGGTTTTTCAACTGAGAAAAAAATGCTTTAGGGTAATAACCTTCACTTTATTCAGTGGGTTTAAGAAATGATGAGCATGGTTCAGGTTTTATATTGAGTCCTGAATAGTAGCCAGACTCTTCCAATCATATTTTTTTTCTGGGCAAGCTGCTTTCAGTGACATGTATCACATCATCATTCCACCTTGCAGAAAATGGGCTCTATTTTTTATGCATTTACAAGTTCTCAAATAATATAAACTTGGGATTTTTTACTTATTGGCTGCTGAAGCATAAAATGCAGGACCAGCTCCAATATTGTTATTGTCTGGCTCCCACTATAATGTTAATATAAATAGCAAACTTCAGGGGTATATCTGGAGTGAGTTAAGACACCCCAATTCCAGGAGGTTCCTTTCTGATATCAAGCTTTCATTTTCCTTAAGAATTTGGATATTTCAGCATGTGAGGGAAAGACAGTAAGAAGAGTGTCTCATGGTCAGCATGATGATTCCATCAGCTTTAATTGGACTATTCTCATTCAGTCCAGGGTTAAATCCTGATTTTTTGGTGTGGCAGCCCAGCTATGGCTCCCTTTGCAAGCAGAAAGGTCCTTCAATGGTTCTTGTACGTTTTTTTTGAAAGATCAGAGAGCTGGTGTTCAGGGRTGGAAAGCCAGACAAAATTGCAGCATCCAAAGGGGAGATAAAAACCACTGGCTGCAGAGACAGGACTTTAAATCCATGTGAGCAGTCAATAACAAAAACCACAAACCACAGAMTTGGGAATTCAACCATTCTCCTCAAGCTCAATTCGCTCTCAAGGCTGAATTATTCAGTGCACTTTTTTTTGGTTTTTTCCCCTCCCGGTAGAGTTTACAAAAGCTGTCAAGGAAGAGATTGTCAAATTAGGAGGAAAATCAGAAGAGATGTGTTTTCCTCCTTCTTTCTCAAGTTTTAAGATTTTTATTGAGATAGATTAAAATAGCATGTGACAAGCTACAGCACCCAGAGTACTCTCTATTAACAACGTGAATGGTATAAACATCAAGAAAAAAAAAGTAATCTGCTGCAAAGAGGTCATGAAAGTGGTCCATCAGATGAAAGAGCTTGTGTCCATGTTACACTGGAGTCTCCTGGGCTCCTACTTGGAGCTTGCAACTCGTCTCTTCCCCAGGCAGGAAAGTCCAATTTTTATATTGTCCAATATAAAAATGATAGGCAAATTGCACAGTAATTCAAAATCTGGTCACACATGATCACTGGGCTTTGTACTTTACAGATATCTCTGTCAGCGATCTTTGATAGTTCCTCTGTCCTTCCTTCTCTTTAACATTTCACCACTATCGGCCAAGASTTGATTTTGTGTTACAGATGAGAAAGTTTCTGCCTCTAGAGAGTTTACATATATACGAATAATTTGATATCCTTCTTGAACCTGGTTTATCCTAAAAGGCGTTCTGGTATCTCTAGTTCTACCAATTTCTTTAGAATTTGCCCCTTTTTCAGTAAAAATAGGTAAAGCAGCAGTACTGCTAAATTCTGGTCCTAGTCTCAGAGAAAGAGCTGTGACTAAAAGTACCTCTTAAGAAATGTTTGTCCCCTGCATGCTTGGAGAAAAAAGCAAATCACGTTGGTTTTTCCAGCACCAAGATGAATATTTGTGCAGAATTTACTGAGACTAGTGGGGAGTTTCACATGATTAGATGCGAAAACATACCGATGTCATTAAAATCTCYAGCCCTCAAAAATATGATTACAGTGGTAACAACTGTAAGAGCTACACACCATTTTATTACCTATTGTTAATAACAATAAGCCAACATGAGTGAGTTGTCWGAGTACCAGTGGAATAATAACTTGCCTTGCACTAGGAGGCAAGTTATACTAGTAAACAACTTTTCTTATTAATATCCTCCCCTTTCCCAGGATGCATCTCATTTCGACGATATACTTTTTTCTTTAAGAAGAAGAAAAGCTTCTACTAGAAGATGATGCTATTTCTAGAGCCGTTTTTAAATCAGCAGTTTTTAAACAGTAGGCTGAACATCCACACCAGTCTGAACTTTCTGAGCTCATCATGGCCTTTGATATTTGCTCAAACTATTATAAATGGGAGAGAGAGAGAGAGAAGGGGAAAATGAAGTTAAATGGAGCAGCCAGTTCTCAGCTTTTCCCCTCATGACACCCACCATCCTGCCAGCCTACAAACCCAGAAAGCGAAGCAGCAGCTTCCGAATCTCCTGGTTTTCAGGATAAACATCCTAATGGCAGACATCTCCTCACCCCCAGCTCCTCCGGGAAGGCTCTCCTGCCCTCCCCTCCAGCTCTGGCTGGCTCTCAGGTGCCTGAGCTTTCTCAGTCCCGCTTTAACTCATTTTAGCCCGTCAATCCACCCGGGCCAAAACATGAATGTGCGGCACGAAGATCGCCGTTCGTCCCGGAGCACATCTCTAACACCTTCCCCTGCCCGGGCTGCCGGTCCGCGATCCGGATAGCGGTCAGCGGGCCGGGAGAGACACCGCTCCGGCTGGCACGGTATAGCACGGCACAGCCCGGCACAGCACAGCCCGGCACAGCCCGGCATAGCCCGGCACAGCACAGCACGGGACCAGCCCGGCACGGCCCAGCACAGAGCACGGCACAGCCCGGCACGGCACGGCACAGCCCAGCCCGGCACAGCCCGGCACAGCCCGGCACGGCTCGGCACAGCCCGGCACGGCACGGCATAGCCCGGCACGGTACAGCCCGGCATAGCCCGGCATAGCCCGGCACGGCACAGCCCGGCCCGGCACGGCACGGCACAGCACAGAGCACTGCACAGCCCGGCACGGCACAGCCCGGCCCGGCACGGCACGGCACAGCACAGAGCACTGCACAGCCCGGCACGGCACAGCCCGGCACGGCATAGCCTGGCACAGCCCGGCACAGCCCGGCACAGCCCGGCACGGCACAGCCCGGCACGGCACGGCACAGCCCGGCACAGCACGGCACGGCACAGCCCGGCACGGCACGGCATAGCCCGGCACGGCACAGCCCGGTACAGCCCGGCACAGCCCGGCCCGGCATAGCCCGGCACGGCACAGCCCGGCACAGCCCGGCCCGGCACGGGACCAGCCCGAAGGACAGCCGGGCCTGCCCGCCATGAGGAAGCGGATGACGGGCCGCCGTCCCTCAGGACCCGCGCCCAGCACCGTCCTTGGCCGCCGCTGAAGTTTCCCGCTCCGGGCCGGGCCCGAGCGGCGGCGCTGAGGGACAGCCCTGCCCCCGGGGCGGAGAGGAGCCCCCGGGGCGGAGAGGAGCCCCGCCCGCTCCCGCTCCCGCTCCCGCTCCCCGCCGCCAGCGCTGCGCCAGCGCGGTTGGGCGGCCC
>NW_026623931.1:12494-14015 GCF_030028575.1 Malurus melanocephalus | reverse complement strand
GTGCCCGGTGCGGGAGGACAGCGAATCCCCCGAGCATCCCCGGTGCCCGGTGCGGGAGGACAGCGAATCCCCCGAGCATCCCCGGTGCCCGGTGCCGCGGGGAGAGGCCTGCCCGGGAGCGGGCGGCCGAGGAAGGGAAGGAGGGGGACGGAGGATGCTCCGGGGATGGGCGCGTTTGGCTGGCCCGCTGGGGGAGGACGCCGGTCCTTGCTGGGTGCCGCCGGGCTCGGTTTGAGCGCCCTGCGCCGGGGGAGATGCGGAGCCCGAGCCCGCAGCTCTCCCGGGTTCGGTAGCGCGGGGAACTTTGCTCGGCCGATGGCTCTGGAGCGGTCGGAGCCGCCCTGCCCTGCCCGGCCTCGGCTTTGCTGCAGTGCCGGGACTGCCCCGCCGCTCCCCGGGCTCCCCTAGCGCCGGGGATGGAGCGGGGAGCTGCGGGGAGTTCGCAGCTCCGTTTAACTGGAACGCGATTTAAGCCAAGTCCCCGGTTCTGTATGTCACRAGCTAAAAAGAAACTATTCGTCTCRTTTCTGTAGCAGACRTGGGGGCTGTAGGTCTGGCGAGATGTGCACTAGGTGGTTTGCTGGGTGTGTGTCAGGATCGTGTTTGCGCATCGTGGCGTAGCGCTCTTACTTAAAAACTTTGACTTAAAGAAGCTTTCTCATAAAGAAGCTGARCTCCAGCTGCACAAAAACGTGAAAAGCTCAAGGATGTATCACTGGATGCAAAGGAAAGGCAAATTGCGATCTAAAGTAGGAGCTTATCATATGTATTTTTACATCATCGAGTTGAGTTTGCTCAATGTGAGGAGAAATTTAGAGAGTTAAAGGAGAAATTTAGAGAGTTAAAAGAGACGTTGATAAACGTTTACAGTACTGGAAAGCTTTGCTGTTAGATCAGCTGATCATCACAGCACAGTATTCTTTGCTTTGTTGTTCTCTGAAATAGATCACTCCACTTAGCATAGGGCAGTCTAATGACAATCTGTTCTTCAATATTTTTATGTAATTCGGTGAGCCTGAGGTAACACTCAGAGTGTAACTTCCTGACAAATCCTTGGATACGCTGAAGGCCTGGAGAAAACAAGTAAAATTAAGTAAAAAATACTCAATAGGGGAAAAAGATCTGCTGTCACAATAAATGAAGAAGGAATTTTCCATCATTCAGTTTGCCTGTATCCAAAAGCAATTTGCAGCCATTCTGGCTTTTCACTRCTTAAAATATTCAAATTGGAGTGATTCATGCAATGTTTGATAAGGATTCTTTAAAAGTAGGCAAATTTAATTGTTTGGTTCATATAGGCAGATTTAATTACTTTGTTCATGTAAGCAGTAATTTTTGTGACAGACACCTGTGATTTTCTGTAATTTTCACTTACTAAAGGATCAATCACATATTTGTATATCAGGCCATGATTCCAAAGACGTCTGCTGAAATCAGTGCTCACTTTGGATAAATGCATATGGAGACTTTAACCTCAGCTACCTGGATAACAGCTTTTCAGATTTCTTTCAGAAGCTACCT
>NW_026623931.1:0-11424 GCF_030028575.1 Malurus melanocephalus | reverse complement strand
AACCTGCTCGATTACACAGAGCAGCACTCCCTAACCTTCGCCAGCCAATGTGCAACAACACTGAGCAATTATGCTGCAGGCAGCATCTTCCCATTGGCCTCAATCTGAACGTTTTTATTTTTTGCAGCTGCAGCCAGTCTCAGAGGGTCTAGCAGGCAAAATGGTAAGCATAAGCCCTGACTTGGAAAAGACTTCTGTAAGGGAGAAATGTCAGGAATTTGTTATTTTACCTAGTCTTGGATTTGTTGATTAAAATACATACATTATCCCAGTGAACTGGCTGTCCATGTGGTTTGTTTAGTTTGTTTACTTGTGGTGCTGTGGGCTGTGAGAAGCCAGTGAATGTCCAAAATGAAGACAATGAATTCCAAAATGAAGCAATACGATTCACAGTCAAAGGGCAGTACGTACACTGACCAAATCCAAAATCCAAACCCAGCTGGCTTTTTGTGATGAGTTTCATTGACTTAACACGGGAAAAAAAGGCCTTAAAAAGCCCTGAGAGCTGATCCATTCCCTTTCCATTTCCCCCCTTCGGGGGACTGAACATAGGGATGTGAAGAAAACTGGTGCTGAAGGACAGCGTCTCCTTATTAGAACAGGGCAAAAGATGGAAGTGTCYTTGTTTCACAGCTTCCTGCCCCTCCAGCTGTCAAGGTGATGTGCTTTAGTCAAACTGACTAAAATTTGCTCTTGGGCCATCCAAAAGAGCAATCTGAAAATGTTTACAACATTAGAGAGGAGAAAAGTGCATCTAGCAAACATCCGTGATTAGCTATTGTCCAGAAATTACCACATGGAGAAACGCTTCTAAAAGTTGGTTTGTTTTTTTTTAATGAAGTTGCTACTTGTGTAAACCCAACAACTTAGTGGTTACRGTCAATTCTGCAGCACCTTTGGTTGAAGCCATTCACAAGTGTTGGCTCTGTCCCCTGTCAGGAATTGYTGGGAAAAACCAACCCCTAGCTGAGGGTGTTGCCTTGAAAGGGCAGTTTTTAATAATGACACAGACATGGTTAAGGGGATAAAAGGGTTTTACCTCGGGATTTGGGATCCCAGGTGCACAACTTGATGGCAGAATGGACACAGTGTACAGCACGGGTACAAGTTTTATAGGGTTCAGGAATTAGCATTTCTATCTAGGATTCCCCAATAAGATACAAGTTTTATAGGTTTCAGGAATTAGCAAATCTATCTAGGATTCCCCAATAAGATACAAGTTTTATAGGTTTCAGGAATTAGCATATCTATCTAGGATTCCCCAATAAGAAACTTAACAAATGCAGAAATGTCCCCCTATTCTAATGAATCCTGGATGAGGCCAGAGCTCCGTTTACACAAGATGTTCTGGACAGAAGTCTGCCTTATACACTGAAACTATAACAGTGAGTTTCACTGTGTTAAATAGACTGATGCCAGCTACACCCCTTTGTATTTAACAGAAAAAAAAGTATTTACTCATACACAATATATATATATAAATAGTACTTATTTCCTGAAGTCATTGCAAGGCTGTTTGTGAAGTAATACTAAGTTAGAATAACATCTTAAGTGAATCAGAAATCAGTTATCTCCACAGTCATCACACAGTTTATGCAAGTCTCTTCCAACTGTGCAGTGAACATTAAGGAAAATGGGTTATTTTCAACTGTGAGTAGCAAAAATATCTATCATTGAAAAAAACCTGAAGAGTAATGGCCTTCGAAAATGAGGGTGGCTAAATAGCTGTCTTACACCTGAATTCCCATCTTAACTGCCAGTTTTGCTGATGGAGAGCAATAGGCTAAATGTAGTCCTTATACATACAAACTGGTTGTGCCACTAAATCTTGATCACTGCATTTGTCATAGCTCTTACTTCAGTGGGATTCCCACGTTCCTTGTAGATGGGAGGAGAGGGGAAAGAATTTTCTAATTATACTTCCCTAAGAATTACCCATAATCTTTGTGCAGGCAACAGTTTACATTTGGCACACAAAGCTCTGATTGCTTAAGCAGAGGTGTTACTGTAACAGATTTATGGGTTATTAATTCCTAACAACCCATAAACTTGTGTAACAAAAATGATATTTTTTCAGTACTGGTGGAATTCTGAATTGTTACATATTTGTGTGATCTGCACATTTAGTGACCCAAGTACAAATGATCAGCCACATGTTCCCCCAGACAGCTTTCTGGAAAATTCCTTTCCAGACTAATTTGTGTGAGTTTAATTACAATGTCCAGAATTATTGGTGTCATAACAGCAGATCTGGTTAAACTCAGTCTCGAGGCTGTTCAGCTCTGTACCAGATTTGTTGTGTAGTATATAGAGGCTGAGCATAAACTGCAATTTATGTATTTTTGTTTGAAACCACATTTCTAGGTTTTATCTCTTCCCCCACTGAAAATAATGATCATTGTTGATGTAGTGCAAAGCTGTACTTAAGAACATTGCACTGTACATATTTTGCTACATTTTGTCATTCATTTAAGCTCTTCTGTGGCTTTATTTAGACCAAAGAGATAAAGAGAGATTATTTTGACCTAAAGCTTTATGTCTCTTTCATATTGCTAACAAAATTTTCATTCAAGGGATAAGAATTTAGAATAATTAACCACAGATGGAAGAAATGCTGCCAGTTGCAACTCAGAAAACCTGCAATTTTAAAGTTCATCATTTTACAAGATCCATTCTTTTTTGCATGCTTTGTGGTGCTGTTAAGTAGAGAGTCCTTGATCCATTTATTTGGAGAGTACAGAGGGAACGTGTTGTGTGTAACAGGTGATGGTTTGCACATTTGTGATGCTTCCTGTTGTAGTCACACCGGGTATTGTGTGCCTTAAGTTGCTCAAGACGTTCAGCTGCCTCTCTTTTTTTTGGATTTTAGGCATGCATTAGCCAGCAGAGATCAGAGTGGCTTCCTTTGGCAGATGTGGACACTGCAGGTTTTGATCCTGTATGCCTCCCAAGCTAGCTGGAATTCAGAAATACATTAGAAACTGGCACATGTGTTGGTATGTTTGAAGCCAATTTACAGCTGATGTGTGCCTACCAAAGACAAATGTTGGAGGAGTCTATAATCTGTCAGAAAAAGCTTTCAGATTATTGCTGTAAATCCACCATACTAACAACAACAACAACAAAAAAAAATTAAAAGTCCGGCACTAATGATTTTGGAGTTAAAACTTTCAAAGGGCATTTAAAATAAGAAGAAGGAGGATTTGAAATAGGATGATTCCTGCCAGGATACTTTCTCACTTTCTTTATTCTTCCTATTGAGTTTTACATGTACAGTTTTCACAAAAAAGGCCTTGCTGACTTCTCTTGAAAACACGTTTCTTCAGTTTGTTACATTTCCATGAGAGAGTTTGTTTAAAATATCCTAATTTTATTTTACATTCTGTGAAACTCTCTAAATACTTTCTTTCCCCCTGTGATGGACCCGTCCTGTGTGTATTCAAAACACTAAATATTTATCTTTTAAAGTTTCTTCTTGGAAGCCAGTCTTCATCTTTCTCACCCAGGTTACTTTGTGTCTGGTTTCTCCACTCCTTTTTTAAATAATGTGTATGTACATGCTGGTGTTTTAGGTGTTTTCCCATTGGGGTGTTCCCACTCCATTTCTCAAGCAGCATCTCATTTCATTTGCTGCCCCATTTCTAATCTCTTCAATTCATCTCTGTTTTAGTTCTCTGACTTCAACAGTATGGTTTGTTTTCTTCTCACATTTAGTGCAATTTGAGAATGCAGTACGAGTTTAAGTAGCTGTTTTATCAATCAGTACAGAAAGTTTGACCCATCTTSTTGTCTCACTGGGGATCTGTCTACAGGTATGTAAAATTCCCTTTGAGTTCCCTTTTCAAACTTTCTGCTTTTGCCATTTGCAAGAGGTTCATGGCTTTGGAGTTCATGGTTTCACCAATACATATGAAGACACTACAAAAGCTGTTTCTCACATCTATCCAGTTTTATAAATAATTAACAACTTGTAATTCCATACAAATTATCCTACTGTTATAGAAAGGAATGTGCAATGCTAATTAGAAAATGATCAATGAGAGCAACAGTCTTATGATCTTCTGTTTCCATTTGTAGCAGATGTTTTACCCATCTGAAAGAGGAGCTTATTTCTTTCCCCCTAGAGAAGTGGAATGGATAAAATTAATGCCTWGTTACTTTATCTCTTCTTGGGAAGCCTACCCTAAATAGGCCGATCTCAATATTCATTATCCCAATTCTCTCCCCACAGTATAAAGGAAGAGACATTTCCTGAGCCTGGCTGCAGGGAAATGCAGCAGGTATTGAGTTGTTCTCACTGAGTGCCATCCTATTCCCTGTAGTAGGGCTGATGTAGGATATGTGCAACAGTGGCATTATGGCAGCTTTTACCTGCTGAAAAAGGATTTTAGTTCCATTAGCAACCAAATACAAGAGAAAACAGATCTGGTGCCACGTCAAGAATATGTAAAGCTCTGAAGAGAAAATTCTCTTGTTGGTGCTATTATTTTTTCAGCTTCACCAATTTGCTTGGGGTAACACAGGACACGAATCTAAACCAGTTGCTCAAAGTTTGTTTATTTCTGTGATTGTGCTCTCTCCTGCATTGAGAGAAGTTCTTGTTTCTCATCATGCCATTGAGAAATCATGCCATTGAGAAATCATGCCATTGAGAAATCATGAGAGATATCCCTCATATCCCTAAGGGGCCAAAGAGCACCAAGCACACTTGGAAATTAGAGTTAGGAGAATTGAAACCTGGGGTTTTGAGGACCTGCCTGTTGGGACATGGTGGACAGGAAAGGTTGTGAACGTGCTGTTATGCCTCTGTTGTAAGAATTTATATTCCTATTTTATATTACACTAAAATCTGCCTCTTTTTGTCCTGATTTTAAAAGCCTTTTGAGCTTCTTTGTAGGATTTTGCTGTAGGAAAAAAAAAAAAAAAACCGATAAAGGAGATCTGTCCAAATTCTTTGTCTGTCTTGGGGTCCTATCATTGGTTTGTTTGTTGACTGGGGTTTTTTTTGTGGGTTCAGTAGCTTTCTAAGCCAACCTGAGGAATTCTGATTTGATGCTGACAGTCAGGCTGTGGCTAATCAGGAAAGAAAAAGCTTGCCCATCATGGCTTCCCCTAATAAAGAAAACCTGTCACCTTGACTCTTCCCTGTGCTGCAGCATCACTGTTCCTGCCAGCTCCTCTTAGCTGCAGAAGTTGTAACATTTTTATATCTGCTCTTATTCTCGAGTTAATGTCTTGTTCCTGCCTACCTTATTCGTTCTGTACCTGTCTCTTGTTCTGTTGTCATTGTGTTATAAAGAGCGAATTGACTAGTCAAGATGATTTCTTTCCTGCTGCTGCTAGGAGCCAGTGATGATAAAATAGCTAAAAGCAGCTCCCAAAATAGCAGTGCACAGGTATGGGTTTGCCAGAGCGATTTGATAGTGATTACTCTATTGGTCCTTCTCTGTGTTACAAGTCAGACCCTGCACCGTGAGCAAAAACTGCTCTTTCTTCCTCTGATGTGTTTTTCTTCCTTTTTTTTTTTCTCTTTTTTTTTTGGGAGCTGAAAACCAGAAAAGACCTTAATAGCAACAGAACCAGCAGCATCTTCAGCCACTTCAACTTTTCTTTCCTTCCCAGATTAGGAGGAAGCAGTTTTTCCCCTTCAGGAACACCTAAAATTCAGTCTCAGGATTCACTTCTTATCCTCAGGGCTCTGTGCACCGAGAGAAGGAACAGTAATTTTGTTAAAATGGAAGGCTTGGGATTTGACATTTTTGGTTGTTTGGCAGTTTTACCTCCTTTTTTTTCGGCACCCCTCTCTATGAGGAAGATTTCCAGTGGTAGTCGTTGCCATGGCACTAAGCAGGACGAGGTGTCTACTCCAGTTTTAAAAGTGGATGTTTACAGCCGTATTGTGAAAAATTATCCCTTCTGACAAGGCGGGCTTGTTTACGCAGAATTAGTCCAGCACCACTCCTCCCAAAGTGGAGAGAGGCTCTTCAGGTCGAGGCAAATGTGAGCTTCAGCAGTGCTGGGAAAGCCTCAGAATGAGCTCTGTCCTTGCACTCCCTCGTTAGCTGTTCAAATGAACAACCGCTTCACGCCCTGCCGAGCAGCTGATTGGCCTTGGAGGGAAGAAGCATCTGAAGCAGGATTAATGTTTCATTCAAAATCATGAGAGCCAGGGAGGAAGGGAATTAGGGAATTCAAATCCCCAGCTCAGTACTGCCTTTTATTTCACCACGTCCTGTTATCTTAAGCAGCATTCCGAGTTTTTTCCCACCCTGGATTTCCTCTCAGGATGGTCTTGCTGGCTTTGAGAGATGGTTCTTGCCGAGGGTAAATTTAGCCACTCTCTTCCCTTGGCTTTTCTTTCTCCATTGTCTGCTTCTTCTCCCCAGCCCTGCTAACATTATCTGCTGTGATGTAAAGGAGACATAGGGGCCAAGAAGCCCCTCCATCCTTTGCTCTTTTCCTTTCTGCATCAAAGGATGATGCAGATGATTTCCTTTCTTTTCACTACTGCATCAAAGCCGGTGAAAATCCCTTTTTGTTTTCCCTCCAAGCAAAGCAGATCAGAAAACTGAAAAATTAGTGCCCTAAAATGCTATCTCAAAGATAAGTGAGCAAACTAGATGTGATAAAGCAATCAGTAAAGGAGGGTGGGGGAATGCATGACAGCAAGAACAGCCAGCTGCATCTGGGAAATATGTAAGTCCTTGGACTCCAGCAGTATAAAACATCCAAAACTATAAAAGAGGAGCAATTCTTTCTGGTTTTTTTTGTGACAGGCCCAGCAGTTTGAAACATGGTTGGCAACTAATAATTGCAATCATAGAAATCATTGGTGTTAAAAGCAGCATCACCTCAAAGTGGGTATTCACGTAAGATCTTGGATTCGTTGTACATAATACAGCACGTGCTGAGTTTGTTAAATTTAGAAATGTTGCTAATAAATAAAAATAGTTTCATTAGGACAGGAATAGAAGAAATGTTAGATACAGAAGTGTTGCATAACCAGCCTTGATGAGCAGGGAAGATCCCCTTCTATGGTGTTTTGAGAAGTGCTGTTCCCAGTAAATGACAGCAAACAGATCCTAAATCCCTAGGTCATCCTGAGATTAATATTAATATTGTTGTTTTTAAAAAAACAAATGTTGTTTATTTTTTTTTTACCTGTTTGCCTTTGGAGTGAAATAAGGGGGAAAAGCAGGAGTATTTCCTGACAGAGTATTTCCTGACTCAGCAATTGAATGAAAGGAACGGTGCTGACGCACTTGGTTCAAGGTATTGGAAGGACTTCACCCCAGCTGAGGAGGACTGTGAGCACACAAAACAGCACAGAAGATGCCAGCCTGTAAATCCTGCAAATCAAATACTACTCAACAGTGTGTTAATACAAATATGTTTGACTCAGGGATTTTGTTTAGAGACAGGAGTCATGGTTTAGTTTAGAATAGATTGCTAGTTGGGGACCATGAAAACCAAGGCTCTTTTTTAATTGTGCCAGGCTCTTGGGATGTGATCTTATAGAAATCTGTCAGTGCTGTTTTTCCCCGCCCTTTCAGCTGTTTTTTCAGTACTGATATGCAGTTAAAATTCCATCTAATGCCCTGTCTGTAATCAGCAGAGAAAGCAGGGCATGTCTCAAGTGTGATGTCAGTAAAGCACTGAGCAGAAAACTGCCTAAAAACAGCCAGGAGAAAGCAGTGGGCCCAAGGATTGAGGTGGAAAGTAGCCTGCCTGAATATGGCTCACTCTGTTTTCATAGCAAATACAAAACCCAAGCCTGGGCTTTGTTGGGGCCTCTCAGCACTTTACTCTTATAAATAATAAAGAGAATACATTTTCCTCCTGTGTGGTTTAGCAAACAGAAATGTGCCTCTGTTATCAGCAAGGAAGCCATAATTGAGAGGCAGTGATTTTTTTTGGAATACGCATTCAAATGGGAATAAATGAAAGCATAAGGAGGTTTTCAAAACTTCTATTTCTGTGCTAGGCTTCATATGTTTAGCTATGGAATTTATTCATGATACCTTTTTGCAAGCTTGGATTTACATTCTCAGACTGAAATCATGCCACACACTCCAGCCTGTATCTGACACAGCAACAGTTCTAACAGGGTAACTTTAGGTAATCTTTTGCACATCCCAGTATTTTGCCATTTACTGCCCCATTTTCAGCATGACAGTTTTGAGCGTTTGCTTTCATGGCCTGGCTTGGATTGCAAATGCAATCTTGGTGTGACACCATTTGGGGCTGAAAGGAATATGGTCACGGTAATCCTGCTCACATTATTGGAGCAGAAATGTACAATTAAAAGTATTTTTCTTGGAGGGAATGCTTTTTTAATGTGCCCCATTTCCAGTTTGGCCCAAGGAAGAGCAGCCTGGTGCATGCACCGTGGGAGAAGTGTGTCACTGATTATAATTGAACCCATCTTCAAAAAACTCTGCTCTACACCGTGATTATAATTTCTCTCTGTCTGCTAAGGTTGTGTATCTCTTTTTCTTGTTTATTGCTTGAGTGAACTGAACACATTTGAAATTCTGTTTTTGAAGAAGTAGGATACTGTGCAACTGGTGATGTTTCTCTGCAGAATAACCCCCAGAGGGATCTCTAATCCCCTGGTACTATCATCTAATAGCCAAATTGAATAATAATCTCAGTGCTCTGAATTCAGCCTCATACTCAGCCTCATTCTGCTTTGGTTAGCATTGCCTATAAATTATTTTTTGCTCTGTATTTTTGCTATCAGTGGCTTCCAGGGGCTGGCCTAAACATGCTGGAGCCACTGGCAACAGCAATAAATGTACATGCAGATATTTTGTTCTCCCTCTCTAAATGTGTGCTGGAGATTTGTCTTTTAAAGGAGCTTTTACTGCATCTTCCCTGTAGCTAAACACAACCAGACACTACAAGCTGGACATCAGTCAAAGATACACAATGACACATAGTTTATGATGTATGTTTACAGGATTTGGGATGTCATAATTGATTTTGGCACTGGAAGTGCAGTCTGGTAAATTGCTTGTCACCTTTGTTTCATCCCCGGTCTCATTGAGAATCTCATATGCAATTAACTGTAATTGGTACACTGTAGTTATCCTAAAATGCACAGTGCATTACTATTTTGTTGTTTGGCTCTCAGAAATGGGGAGTTAATTGCTTATGAAAACACAACTCAAAATAAGGGACCTTTTTAATGACAGACTTTTCTTCAGGGTGGAAAAAGACAAAGACTTTAACATCGTTCACATTCCAAACTCATGGCCCTCCTGTAGTTGGAGGACACTATTCCTTCTGAAGGACAGAATTCCTTCTGGACAGGAATTCTTTAAAGGAATGGGTTTGCTCCGCATCCTCTAGGTCACAAGGTGGAAGCAGCACTGAGTGGCTCACATGAATTCCTCTGCCAGTTTGTCCTGGCAGTATTTTCTATTTAAACAGCCAAAGCTCCAGAATTAGCATGGGCTGTCTAGAAACCTCAATAAAACCAAGAGCTTTGCCAAGAAACAGTCTAAGACAGAAAAAAAAGAAAAAAGAAAAAAAAAAAGTGAAGCCCTTCTCACAGATCAACAACAGGAATTTGGAAAATTTTCTTTCCCAGGAATGCAGACCTAGATTGTCTCCTGCTGTCATCCAGGAACTGGATGTTGGAGGACAGGTCTGGTTCTCAAGTTTAGACCAACAGCACCTGCTCCTTTCATGTCATAGTGGTTTATTCAAGGAAATCCCAATCATCAGTTTCCTTGCTGTTCCTGTTAGTTCCTCATGTTAAGAAATCCGCTGTTCTGGTTTTTTTCTGGAGAAAATAATTTCAGGAGATAAGATACAGATCTAGCCCAATTAACTTAATTAAAGAAAACGCAAATCCAGTGGAGTACATTTTCTAGTAGAAAGTGTAGATTCTACTTGCTGCAAGCACAAAATATCTCCAAGAGTTTGGATATGGCAAATAGTGGCAATAATTGTATGTCTAAAACATTAGAAATATCTTCTATCAGAATGCTGGATGAAAAGAGGATTTTTTTTATTATTTTTTTTAAACTCTTGCAAATGACAAAAACAAGCCTAAATACCATGGACTGATTTCCAGGATATTCAGACTAGTTTAGATCTTACTTTTAATCCAGTTAATTATTTTGCTATTCTCCATTCCATTAATTATCAGATTAAGGTTCTTATGTAATATGTAAAGTGGTCTTTTGATAATAAAATATTATAAAAGAAATGCTGCAGAGTTTGCTTTAGAAGAAAGCAGAGCAAGATTGAAATCTGCAGAATTTCAACTTGAAAGGGGCTGTTAACTTTGATATCTACTGCATGTACCATTACAATTACATATTCCACAAGAAGATGGGATGCAGCACTACAAATCTTTACTGCAGGAATAATTTAAGATTGTACATAAATACTGTTCCTTGGATTTTCTTCTTAGATCTTCCAGAATTGTTACATTTATCAAAACCTCTATTTCAAATTTAGTTTTTTATTACAGATGTGGATTATCATTTCTTTTGGATTTATTTGTAGTTGCACAGAAGAGACGTTAACTGGAGAAAGGCCAAGGAGATGATTAGAGAGATGGAGCACCTCTCTTAAGAGGAAAAAATGAGAATATTTGGTTTGTTCAGCTGGGAAAAGAGAAGATGACCTAATGGTGTCCTTCCAGCACCTGAAGGGAACCCACAAGAAAGAGGGAAAGAGACTTTTAAAAGGGCATGTCGTGACGAGACAGGGGGGAATGACTTCAAATTGAAAGAGGGTAGGTTTAGATCAGATATTAGGAAAAARATCTTTCCTGTGAAGGTGGTGRGGCCCAGASAGGCTGTGGGTGATTCACCCTTGGAAGTGTTCCAGGCCAGGTTGGATGGAGCTCTGAGCAACCTGGTCAGTTGGAAAGTGTCCCTGCCCGTGGCAGGTGGTGTGGAAGAAGATGATTTTTAAKGYTCCTTCCAGCTCAAAACATTCTGTTATTCATGGTATTTCAGTCTTCCTGAAATCTACTGCGAAAAAAGCAAAAATCCTTCCGTGTTACTACCTAAGAACTGCTGCTCAGCGTGAGTTTTTTTGTGCTGCAGGATTGATGAGGTCGTTTCTCCGCCGCCTGTATCCCTTTCTTTCTGCAGAATTCTGCTCATCCTGTCAGTCCTTCAGGCGTTGGCCGCGTGCCTGCCGCCTCCCAGCGAGCAGGTGCGTTGGGAGAGATGACAGCTTCCTAAAGAATCAGCTCCATAATTAACTCATTTATTACTGCATTGCTTGAAAGAGCCATCCCTTCTGTCGAGTGGTCAAAATCTTGCTTGTGTGCCTGTCAAACTCTTGCATCCCTTTTATTGAGTTGCATCTTGCTTCAACTGGAAAGTTGCTAGACCTGCAATGAGAAGTGAGAAGATCCTGTTGCCTTGAAAGGCCAGTTTTTAATAATGACACAGA